>NC_047106.1:145122236-145218935 GCF_902500255.1 Thalassophryne amazonica | reverse complement strand
CATACAAAATATGTAAAACCCCAACGGTCAAAACGACCCCCTGTGAGCAAGCACTTGGCTACAGTGGGAAGGAAAAACTCCCTTTAACAGGAAGAAACCTCCAGCAGAACCAGGCTCAGGGAGGGGCAGTCTTCTGCTGGACTGGTTGGGGCTGAGGGAGAGAACCAGGAAAAAGACATGCTGTGGAGGGGAGCAGAGATCGATCACTAATGATTAAATGCAGAGTGGTGCATACAGAGCAAAAAGAGAAAGAAACAGTGCATCATGGGAACCCCCCAGCAGTCTACGTCTATAGCAGCATAACTAAGGGATGGTTCAGGGTCACCTGATCCAGCCCTAACTATAAGCTTTAGCAAAAAGGAAAGTTTTAAGCCTAATCTTAAAAGTAGAGAGGGTGTCTGTCTCCCTGATCTGAATTGGGAGCTGGTTCCACAGGAGAGGAGCCTGAAAGCTGAATGCTCTGCCTCCCATTCTACTCTTACAAACCCTAGGAACTACAAGTAAGCCTGCAGTCTGAGAGCGAAGCGCTCTATTGGGGTGATATGGTACTACGAGGTCCCTAAGATAAGATGGGACCTGATTATTCAAAACCTTATAAGTAAGAAGAAGAATTTTAAATTCTATTCTAGAATTAACAGGAAGCCAATGAAGAGAGGCCAATATGGGTGAGATATGCTCTCTCCTTCTAGTCCCCGTCAGTACTCTAGCTGCAGCATTTTGAATTAACTGAAGGCTTATTAGGGAACTTTTAGGACAACCTGATAATAATGAATTACAATAGTCCAGCCTAGAGGAAATAAATGCATGAATTAGTTTTTCAGCATCACTCTGAGACAAGACCTTTCTGATTTTAGAGATATTGCGTAAATGCAAAAAAGCAGTCCTACATATTTGTTTAATATGCGCTTTGAATGACATATCCTGATCAAAAATGACTCCAAGATTTCTCACAGTATTACTAGAGCTCAGGGTAATGCCATCCAGAGTAAGGATCTGGTTAGACACCATGTTTCTAAGATTTGTGGGGCCAAGTACAATAACTTCAGTTTTATCTGAGTTTAAAAGCAGGAAATTAGAGGTCATCCATGTCTTTATGTCTGTAAGACAATCCTGCAGTTTAGCTAATTGGTGTGTGTCCTCTGGCTTCATGGATAGATAAAGCTGGGTATCATCTGCGTAACAATGAAAATTTAAGCAATACCGTCTAATAATACTGCCTAAGGGAAGCATGTATAAAGTGAATAAAATTGGTCCTAGCACAGAACCTTGTGGAACTCCATAATTAACTTTAGTCTGTGAAGAAGATTCCCCATTTACATGAACAAATTGTAATCTATTAGACAAATATGATTCAAACCACCGCAACGCAGTGCCTTTAATACCTATGGCATGCTCTAATCTCTGTAATAAAATTTTATGGTCAACAGTATCAAAAGCAGCACTGAGGTCTAACAGAACAAGCACAGAGATGAGTCAACTATCCGAGGCCATAAGAAGATCATTTGTAACCTTCACCAATGCTGTTTCTGTACTATGATGAATTCTAAAACCTGACTGAAACTCTTCAAATAGACCATTCCTCTGCAGATGATCAGTTAGCTGTTTTACAACTACCCTTTCAAGAATTTTTGAGAGAAAAGGAAGGTTGGAGATTGGTCTATAATTAGCTAAGATAGCTGGGTCAAGTGATGGCTTTTTAAGTAATGGTTTAATTACTGCCACCTTAAAAGCCTGTGGTACATAGCCAACTAACAAAGATAGATTGATCATATTTAAGATCGAAGCATTAAATAATGGTAGGGCTTCCTTGAGCAGCCTGGTAGGAATGTCTAATAAACATGTTGATGGTTTGGATGAAGTAACTAATGAAAATAACTCAGACAGAACAATCGGAGAGAAAGAGTCTAACCAAATACCGGCATCAATGAAAGCAGCCAAAGATAACGATACGTCTTTGGGATGGTTATGAGTAATTTTTTCTCTAATAGTTAAAATTTTGTTAGCAAAGAAAGTCATGAAGTCATTACTAGTTAAAGTTAATGGAATACTCAGCTCAATAGAGCTCTGACTCTTTGTCAGCCTGGCTACAGTGCTGAAAAGAAACCTGGGGTTGTTCTTATTTTCTTCAATTAGTGATGAGTAGAAAGATGTCTTAGCTTTACGGAGGGCTTTTTTATAGAGCAACAGACTCTTTTTCCAGGCTAAGTGAAGATCTTCTAAATTAGTGAGACGCCATTTCCTCTCCAACTTACGGGTTATCTGCTTTAAGCTACGAGTTTGTGAGTTATACCACGGAGTCAGGCACTTCTGATTTAAAACTCTCTTTTTCAGAGGAGCTACAGCATCCAAAGTTGTCTTCAATGAGGATGTAAAACTACTGACGAGATACTCTATCTCACTCTATCTCACTTACAGAGTTTAGGTAGCTACTCTGCACTGTGTTGGTATATGGCATTAGAGAACATAAAGAAGGAATCATATCCTTAAACCTAGTTACAGCGCTTTCTGAAAGACTTCTAGTGTAATGAAACTTATTCCCCACTGCTGGGTAGTCCATCAGAGTAAATGTAAATGTTATTAAGAAATGATCAGACAGAAGGGAGTTTTCAGGGAATACTGTTAAGTCTTCTATTTCCATACCATAAGTCAGAACAAGATCTAAGATATGATTAAAGTGGTGGGTGGACTCATTTACTTTTTTGAGCAAAGCCAATAGAGTCTAATAATAGATTAAATGCATCTGTGTGGATGTTAAAATCGCCCACTATAATTATCTTATCTGAGCTAAGCATTAAGTCAGACAAAAGGTCTGAAAATTCACAGAGAAACTCATAGTAACGACCAGGTGGACGATAGATAATAACAAATAAAACTGGTTTTTGGGACTTCCAATTTGGATGGACAAGACTAAGAGTCAAGCTTTCAAATGAATTAAAGCTCTGTCTGGGTTTTTGATTAATTAATAAGCTGGAATGGAAGATTGCTGCTAATCCTCCGCCCCGGCCCGTGCTACGAGCATTCTGACAGTTAGTGTGACTCGGGGGTGTTGACTCATTTAAACTAACATATTCATCCTGCTGTAACCAGGTTTCTGTAAGGCAGAATAAATCAATATGTTGATCAATTATTATATCATTTACCAACAGGGACTTAGAAGAGAGAGACCTAATGTTTAATAGACCACATTTAACTGTTTTAGTCTGTGGTGCAGTTGAAGGTGCTATATTATTTTTTCTTTTTGAATTTTTATGCTTAAATAGATTTTTACTGGTTATTGGTAGTCTGGGAGCATGCACCGTCTCTACGGGGATGGGGTAATGATTGGATGGCAGGGGGAGAGAAGTTGCAGAGACGTGTGTAAGACTACAACTCTGCTTCCTGGTCCCAACCCTGGATAGTCACGGTTTGGAGGATTTAAGAAAATTGGCCAGATTTCTAGAAATGAGAGCTGCTCCATCCAAAGTGGGATGGATGCCGTCTCTCCTAACAAGACCAGGTTTTCCCCAGAAGCTTTGCCAATTATCTATGAAGCCCACCTCATTTTTTGGACACCACTCAGACAGCCAGCAATTCAAGGAGAACATGCGGCTAAACATGTCACTCCCGGTCTGATTGGGGAGGGGCCCAGAGAAAACTACAGAGTCCGACATTGTTTTTGCAAAGTTACACACCGATTTAATGTTAATTTTAGTGACCTCCGATTGGCATAACCGGGTGTCATTACTGCCGACGTGAATTACAATCTTACCAAATTTACGCTTAGCCTTAGCCAGCAGTTTCAAATTTCCTTCAATGTCGCCTGCTCTGGCCCCCGGAAGACAATTGACTATGGTTGCTGGTGTCGCTAACTTCACATTTCTCAAAACAGAGTCGCCAATAACCAGAGTTTGATCCTCGGCGGGTGTGTCGTCGAGTGGGGAAAAACGGTTAGAGATGTGAACGGGTTGGCGGTATACACGGGGCTTCTGTTTAGGGCTACGCTTCCTCCTCACAGTCACCCAGTCGGCCTGCTTTCCCGGCTGCTTGGGATCTGCCAGGGGTTAACTAACGGCGGCTAAGCTACCTTGGTCCGCACCGATTACAGGGGCCTTGCTAGCTGTAGAATTTTCCACGGTGCGGAGCCGAGTCTCCAATTCGCCCAGCTTGGCCTCCAACGCTACGAATAAGCTACACTTATTACAAGTACCGTTATTGCTAAAGGAGGCCGAGGAATAACTAAACATTTCACACCCAGAGCAGAAAAGTGCAGGAGAGACAGGAGAAGCCGCCATGCTAAATCGGCTAAGAGCTAGTAGCTACGCTAAGCTAGCGGATTCCTAAAAACACGCAAAGTGAATAATGTGTAAATAATTTAGAGGTGATTCAGCAGAAGGAGTGCTTTAGTTAAGGCACGTAAAGATTACACTGGGAAACAAATCGTAATCTAGATAACTAGATCAATCTAACTGCACAGATTAAACAGCTAACAGATACAGAAAAACACTGCTGTGCTCCGGAACAGGAAGTGATACAATACCGCAGTGAGAGCCAACCACCAGTAGAGGCAAGCAAGTAAATGCAAGTGAACGTGGGTATTTTGGCAGTGGGGAAGATGTTGATATTCATGACAGCAAACCCACGTGCAAGAACCAGATCCGGTGTATTTCCACTAATGTGTGTCGGGTCCTGAATGCATTGCTGGAATCCTAAAGCATCCACAATTTGCATAAATGATTTGCAAAGGGGATCAGAGAGCTTATTTATATGAATGTTAAAGTCACCGATAATCAAAATGTTATCTGCACTAGTTGACAAACTAGAGATGAACACACCAAATTCATCTAAGAAGTCAGAATATGGGCCAGGGGGCCTATAAACAGTGACAAAATATCATAGCTGAGCTCCAGTTTTGTGACCCTGACAGTACTTAGCATCACAGGCATAACGGAGAATCAGATGCTCAAAGGAATTATATTTGTGACCCCCAACACCTAATAAAGAAAACCTAGATTTGTAAATAAAAGCAACACCCCCACCTTGCTTCACACCACGAGACACGTGACTAAATGTGTATGCGGGTGGACAGGCCTCATTCAAAGGAAGGAGAGTTGTGGGTTTGAGCCAGGTTTCACACAAGCCAATCATATCTAAATGATGATCCATGATTAGATCATTAATCAACAATGATTTCGAGGACAGTGATCTGATGTTCAGGAGACCCAGGGTAAGGACCTCAGTGGGGATTACAGTCTCACTGTTCGGAACCCGGTGAAGCAAGCCCAGGTTCCGAGAGTGCCACTGGCGCACATCAATCCGGCAAAGACGGCCAGGCCGACAGTCCTCAGAGCCTACCAGCGGCACCACACAGGCTCTAACCGGATCCACAAGGCGCCAGGGCAGCACAGATCCTGCCAGAATTCTGTGCACAGTTCGTCCGGAAGCCAAACAGCAGGCCAAACAGAGCTTCAGCTTCACCAGACATCCAGTTCATCTCTTGCGGCGACGACTGCGCTTTCGGCTGAAAGGCAGTGCACGAGCACGGCGGCAAGTTCTGTCCACCCGCCGATAACCACACCGCACCACGAACCGGGGGCTGGAGATCCATCAGAGTTTGGCGATCATACACCCGCAATGCCTCTGACTCAAAAACAGCATAAATTAAAAGCGAATTTTGATGAATTTTTTCATAGTCATTTCAACTTGTAATTTTGCCAAAATATGTAATTGCTGGATTCTCGGGACCAGATGAAGGTCTCTTCTGCAGCTTTGAGCTCTGGTGGTGTTGCTGAAGAGCAGAGATGTTTTCTTTCGACTGGACTTCGTGGTGTTCAACTCATCAATGGAAATTTGGTTGTCTGCGCAGCAAATGTTCCTGATTGGGTCAAATAAAAATATTTATTTAAATATAAAGAAACACTAAACAGTTTATATATATATAAAAAAAAACGGCAAAAAAACGATGGAAAAAACGCTGAAAAAATAAGTTAGTTAAAGTTGAGCTTTTGTGGTGTCTGAAAAAAGCTGTCGCCTTATTTGGTAAAAATAAAAAAGACTGAACCATTTAGAAATTAAAGCATTCACTCAGATCAACTGTGCTAAAGGCTAAGCTAACGTTAGCCGATCATTAAACCTTCACAGCAGTTCAGTAAATGTCACGTTTTATTTTTACATTATTCTTACCTCGATAAAGCTGCAGAACTAAACTCCGTTGGTCAAAATGGGACTTCACATATATCCAAAAAGTGGGAGATTTCGGACTGAGTGGGTTTGTTCCATCACCCCGGCTGCCTGCCTCGGTCTGTCCAGTGATGATGCCTGAAGGTCGGCTTCTCCATGCGGGTTGGCCCGCTGTCGCGGTTCGATCGATATCCCACCAAGTCGTCAGTCCTCCCTCGGTCGGCGTCACTCCGAAAAGTAGCTGAAAAAAACTTCTCCCAGCAGGGTGATGGAGAATCGTTCTACTGCTGTTTTTTTAAAGCTTTTGTGGTTCAGGCGACGCAAATTCAAGATGGCGATCGCTGAACATTTTTCAGGTTGTGGAAACAGCCAGTGTGACGTAGCAATCTCTGCCCCCTTGCTGCTTCCGAAGTGAAGCGTCTGATGTCACGCGTCAGACACGTTAAAGCGTTGGTAGGCGTTATGAAGTTTTCAATGTGAAAGGCGCATTACTGTTGTTCTAAAAGTTTTAACTGCTGTGTTTGAGGCACTGCATTCTAGAAACTTCTGTGCTGCACTGTTTCTTTATGTTTATAATGCTTTTGATACCGTGGATCACTATCAGGATCCTGTCCTGGTCGTATTGTTTTTTAAGCTCTGTCCAGGATTTTCCTGTCCTCCTTTTTGGTTCTTTTTCACTTGTCTTGTCCTGCCACATCTGGTCTGTGAGTTGGTGTGCCCCTCACCATTTTTTGCTCTGCATTCTCGCTCCCACATCTTGCTGTGTGCGTACTTGGGTAGCTTAGCGTGTGTCTGTGATTATGTTTTAGTTCCTGGAAAGTTTTAAGCCTAATCTTAAAAGTAGAGAGGGTGTCTGTCTGCCTGATCTGAATTGGGAGCTGGTTCCAGAGGAGAGGAGCCTGAAAGCTGAAGGCTCTGCCTCCCATTCTACTCTTACAAACCCTAGGAACTACAAGTAAGCCTGCAGTCTGAGAGCGAAGCGCTCTATTGGGGTGATATGGTACTATGAGGTCCCTAAGATAAGATGGGACCTGATTATTCCAACCCTTATAAGTAAGAAGAAGAATTTTAAATTCTATTCTAGAATTAACAGGAAGCCAATGAAGAGAGGCCAATATGGGTGAGATATGCTCTCTCCTTCTAGTCCCCGTCAGTACTCTAGCTGCAGCATTTTGAATTAACTGAAGACTTTTCAGGGAGGTTTTAGGACAACCTGATAATAATGAATTATAATAGTCCAGCCTAGAGGAAATAAATGCATGAATTAGTTTTTCAGCATCACTCTGAGACAAGACCTTTCGTAAATGCAAAAAAGCAGTCCTACATATTTGTTTAATATGCGCTTTGAATGACATATCCTGATCAAAATGACTCCAAGATTTCTCACAGTATTACTAGAGGTCAGGGTAATGCCATCCAGAGTAAGGATCTGGTTAGACACCATGTTTCTAAGATTTGTGGGGCCAAGTACAATAACTTCAGTTTTATTTGAGTTTAAAAGCAGGAAATTAGAGGTCATCCATGTCTTTATGTCTGTAAGACAATCCTGCAGTTTAGCTAATTGGTGTGTGTCCTCTGGCTTCATGGATAGATAAAGCTGGGTATCATCTGTGTAACAATGAAAATTTAAGCAATGCCGTCTATAATACGGCCTAAGGGAAGCATATATAAAGTGAATAAAATTGGTCCTAGCACAGAACCTTGTGGAACTCCATAATTAACTTTAGTCTGTGAAGAAGATTCCCCATTTACATGAACAAATTGTAATCTATTAGATAAATATGATTCAAACCACCGCAGCGCAGTGCCTTTAATACCTATGGCATGCTCTAATCTCTGTAATAAAATTTTATGGTCAACAGTATCAAAAGCAGCACTGAGGTCTAACAGAACAAGCACAGAGATGAGTCCACTGTCCGAGGCCATAAGAAGATCATTTGTAACCTTCACTAATGCTGTTTCTGTACTATGATGAATTCTAAAACCTGACTGAAACTCTTCAAATAGACCATTCCTCTGCAGATGATCAGTTAGCTGTTTTACAACTACCCTTTCAAGAATTTTTGAGAGAAAAGGAAGGTTGGAGATTGGCCTATAATTAGCTAAGATAGCTGGGTCAAGTGATGGCTTTTTAAGTAATGGTTTAATTACTGCCACCTTAAAAGCCTGTGGTACATAGCCAACTAATAAAGATAGATTGATCATATTTAAGATCGAAGCATTAAATAATGGTAGGACTTCCTTGAGCAGCCTGGTAGGAATGGGGTCTAATAGACATGTTGATGGTTTGGATGAAGTGACTAATGAAAATAACTCAGACAGAACAATCGGAGAGAAAGAGTCTAACCAAATACCGGCATCACTGAAAGCAGCCAAAGATAACGATACGTCTTTGGGATGGTTATGAGTAATGTTTTCTCTAATAGTTAAAATTTTATTAGCAAAGAAAGTCATGAAGTCATTACTAGTTAAAGTTAAAGGAATACTCGACTCAATAGAGCTCTGACTCTTTGTCAGCCTGGCTACAGTGCTGAAAAGAAACCTGGGGTTGTTCTTATTTTCTTCAATTAGTAATGAGTAGAAAGATGTCCTAGCTTTACGGAGGGCTTTTTTATAGAGCAACAGACTCTTTTTCCAGGCTAAGTGAAGATCTTCTAAATTAGTGAGATGCCATTTCCTCTCCAACTTACGGGTTATCTGCTTTAAGCTGCGAGTTTGTGAGTTATACCACGGAGTCAGGTACTTCTGATTTAAAGCTCTCTTTTTCAGAGGAGCTACAGCATCCAAAGTTGTCTTCAATGAGGATGTAAAACTATTGACGAGATACTCTATCTCCCTTACAGAGTTTAGGTAGCTACTCTGCACTGTGTTGGTATATGGCATTAGAGAACATAAAGAAGGAATCATATCCTTAAACCTAGTTACAGTGCTTTCTGAAAGACTTCTAGAGTAATGAAACTTATTCCCCACTGCTGGGTAGTCCATCAGAGTAAATGTAAATGTTATTAAGAAATGATCAGACAGAAGGGGGTTTTCAGGGAATACTGTTAAGTCTTCAATTTCCATGCCATAAGTCATAAGATATGATTAAAGTGGTGAGTGGACTCATTTACATTTTGAGCAAAGCCAATTGAGTCTAATAATAGATTAAATGCAGTGTTGAGGCTGTCATTCTCAGCATCTGTGTGGATGTTAAAATCGCCCACTATAATTATTTTATCTGAGCTAAGCACTAAGTCAGACAAAAGGTCTGAAAATTCACAGCGAAACTCACAGTAACGACCAGGTGGACGATAGATAATAACAAATAAAACTGGTTTTTGGGACTTCCAATTTGGATGGACAAGACTAAGAGTCAAGCTTTCAAATGAATTAAAGCTCTGTCTGGGTTTTTGATTAATTAATAAGCTGGAATGGAAGATTGCTGCTAATCCTCCTCCTCGGCCCGTGCTACGAGCATTCTGGCAGTTAGTGTGACTCGGGGGTGTTGACTCATTTAAACTAACATATTCATCCTGCTGTAACCAGGTTTCTGTAAGGCAGAATAAATCAATATGTTGATCAATTATTATATCATTTACTAACAGGGACTTAGAAGAGAGAGACCTAATGTTTAATAGACCACATTTAACTGTTTTAGTCTGTGGTGCAGTTGAAGGTGCTATATTATTTTTTCTTTTTGAATTTTTATGCTTAAATAGATTTTTGCTGGTTATTGGTGGTCTGGGAGCAGGCACCGTCTCTACGGGGATGGGGTAATGAGGGGATGGCAGGGGGAGAGAAGCTGCAGAGAGGTGTGTAAGACTACAACTCTGCTTCCTGGTCCCAACCCTGGATAGTCACGGTTTGGAGGATTTAAGAAAATTGGCCAGATTTCTAGAAATGAGAGCTGCTCCATCCAAAGTGGGATGGATGCCGTCTCTCCTAACAAGACCAGGTTTTCCCCAGAAGCTTTGCCAATTATCTATGAAGCCCACCTCATTTTTTGGACACCACTCAGACAGCCAGCAATTCAAGGAGAACATGCGGCTAAACATGTCACTCCCGGTCCGATTGGGGAGGGGCCCAGAGAATACTACAGAGTCCGACATTGTTTTTGCAAAGTTACACACCGATTCAATGTTAATTTTAGTGACCTCCGATTGGCGTAACCGGGTGTCATTACTGCCGACGTGAATTACAATCTTACCAAATTTACGCTTAGCCTTAGCCAGCAGTTTCAAATTTCCTTCAGTGTCGCCTGCTCTGGCCCCCGGAAGACATTTGACTATGGTTGCTGGTGTCACTAACTTCACATTTCTCAAAACAGAGTCACCAATAACCAGAGTTTGATCCTCGGCGGGTGTGTCGTCGAGTGGGGAAAAACGGTTAGAAATGTGAACGGGTTGGCGGTGTACACGGGGCTTCTGTTTAGAACTATAAAGCGCCTTGGGGCAACTGTTTGTTGTGATTTGGCACTATATAAATAAAATTGAATTGAATTGAACTACACTTCCTCCTCACAGTCACCCAGTCAGCCTGCTTTCCCGGCTGCTCGGGATCTGCCAGAGGGAAACTAATGGCGGCTAAGCTACCTTGGTCCGCACCGACTACAGGGGCCTGGCTAGCTGTAGAATTTTCCACGGTGCGGAGCCGAGTCTTTAATTCACCCAGCCTGGCCTTTCAAGTACCATTACTGCTAAAGGAGGCCGAGGAATAACCAAACATTTCACACCCAGAGCAGAAAAGTGCAGGAGAGACAGGAGAAGCCGCCATGCTAAACCGGCTAAGAGCTAGTAGCTGCGCTAAGCTAGCGGATTCCTAAAAACACACAAAGTGAATAATGTGTAAATAATTTAGAGGTGATTCAGCAGAGGGAGTTCTTTAGTTAAGGTACGTGAAGATTACACTGTGAAACAAATCGTTATCTAGTTAACTAGATCATTCTAACTGCACAGATTAAACAGCTAACAGATACAGCAAAACACCGCTATGCTCCGGAACAGGAAGTGATACAATACCGCAGTGAGAGCCAACCACCAGTAGAAGCCAAAAACACTTCAGAAAACCATTTTCAGTTAACACAGTTCGTCACTACATCTACAAGTGAAAGTTAATACTCTACCATGCAAAGTGAAAGCCAAACATCAACAACATCCAGAAACACCGCCGCCTTCTCTGGTCCGAGCTCATTTGAAATGGACAGACACAAAGTGGAAAAGTGTGCTGTGGTCTGAAGAGTCCACATTTCAAATTGTTTTTGGAAATCATGGACGTTGTGTCCTCTGGACAAAAGAGGAAAAGACCATCCAGATTGTTACCAGCGCAAAGTTCAAAAGCCAGCATCTGTGATGGTATGGGGGTGTGTTAGTGCCCATGGCATGGGCAACTTACACATCTGTGATGGCACCATCAATGCTGAAAGGTACATCCAGGTTTTGGAGCAACACATGCTGCCATTCAAGCAACGTCTTTTTCAGGGATGTCGCTGCTTATTTCAGCAAGACAATGCCAAGCCACATTCTGCACGTGTTACAACAGCGTGGCTTCGTAGTAAAAGAGTGAAGGTACTAGACTGGCCTGCCTGCAGTTCAGACCTGTCTCCCATTGAAAATGTGTGGCGCATTATGAAGCGCAAAATACGACAACGGAGACCCCAGACTGTTGAACAACTGAAGTCGTACATCAAGCAAGAATGGGAAAGAATTCCACCTAAAAAGCTTCAACAATTAGTCTCCTCAGTTCCCAAACGCTTATTGAGTGTTGTTAGAAGGAAAGGTGATGTAACACAGTGGTAAACATACCACTGTCCCAGCTTTTTGGAAACCTGTTGCAGGCATCCATTTCAAAATGAGCAAATATTTGCACAAAAACAATAAAGTTTATCAGTTTGAACATTAAATATCTTGTCTTTGTGGTGTATTCAATTGAATGTAGGTTGAACAGGATTTGAAAATCATTGGATTCTGTATTTATTTACATTTTACAAACGTCCCAACTTCATTGGAATTGGCGTTGTAGATAAATCTGATTTTTGTCATTGTTGTTGTTTTTTTTTTGGCTGTACACAACTTTCCACCTTTGAGCTTCGACAAGATTAACTCGGAATTCCATGCGATGCGAGTCTTAGTAAATGAGACCCCTGTACACCAGTCATTCATCTACTTTCCTGAATCGCTTCTTGGGATTTAAAACTTTGGAGCTACTATTAAAGTAAAATCAAAAAAGTTTTTTTCATTTGATTCATTCACTAAACATTTTTTCATGCATTACTTTCCACACCCCTGAGTGTTTATGTGGTTTGGATGTGTGTGCATTTGAACACGTGCACGGTGGTGTACGTCTCTTTCAAGAGGAACGAAAACCAGCCTGGATAATGTTTCCTGTTGCTCCACATGTCAGTGAATCATCTCTTACTGTTCTCACAAATGTAATAACTGTCACTGATATTTGGCAAATGTGGGTGGAGTTTTGTGTTAGCGGTAGCTGAGGTTTTTGCAGAACCATTGGTTTGGTTTAACCCTCTGGGGTCAGAGGGCATTTTTTGGTCAGTTCACTCGCTTGGCATAAATGTTTTATTATTGCTGTTAACAGCTCTTCCTGCATCCCACAATCAAGTTTTATGTCTCTTTTTTCAGGACAACCTTTGCTTTCAGAATATATATGCTATGGTGGTGTTTTATAAGTGTAATAAAGGTTTACAATCAGAAATAAGAAAGGAAATAGTAGAGCGGAAAATAATTTTCCACACACATTTATTCAAAACACACACCAAACTATAATAAACAACTGTTTTGACACTTTATAAAGGTAATTTGTGCTCTTGTGTAAAAGACTGTACAACAAAAAGGTTCAAACAATAAACACAAATGCACATTTTGAACAATATATACAAAATGGTCTATGCATCTCAAAGCAATTTCTGTATGCTATTACACAAAGGTCACATCACAAACTTCTACTATGAAGTTGACTGTGTGTTAATTGTAACTGCACTGTGAAAGCAGCTTTCACACTTCGAGGCTTATTCACAGTTTGAGGAGCGGCCCCTCCCCCCTGTCTCCATTGATATGGTAAACAGTGCTTTACGCCGGAGCGAGAGAGCTTGCCACAGGCTTATCCAATAACATTCACAGGCAAACTAGTGGAGCAATCCTGATACTCACACACTCTTTGTTTGAGCACGTGAGATTGTCATCAGAGGCCATCCGTCTGCTCACTTTCACTGATCGCTGTGCGTAATGGTGCAGGGTGCACTGGAGCCAGCAGCCGGATGGCTATTCAAACGGGCCAACTAGTAACACATCACTCCTAAAAACAATGTTTGGTTTATCACGTGAGGGAAATCTGTCCTACGATTGTATTTTGGAAAACCATGTGACGGTGATCCAATTCCAATTGGACACTCATATTGTGCACGTCATCACACAGCTTCAATGAGGAGTACAAAGATGGTGGACGGCTGGCTCGAAAGTCCGCAGAGTTTTTTCAGCAAAAAAAAAGTAAGTTTCTATCTCATATAATTAAAAAGTTATTTATAATTTAGTAAAGCTTGATCTCAGCCATCGTACATGACAGCGTTGGCCCCAGAGGATTAATGATTGTTGCTTTGCATGGAGCTTAGTGTGGTTCTTATTTTGCAAAGTTTTAAAATGTAATACTCTGAGCCCCTGAATAGGTTCCAGTTGATGAGAAAACATGCTGTTTGTAGCTCAAATGATTGAAATTTTGCTATTTCCTGCTATGTAACGCTATACAAACTATCCCAGAGGTGTTCAGCTGGATTTAGGTCAGGTGCGCATGGGGAGCCAGTCAATGGGGTCATTTCCTTCATCCTCCAGGAATTGCCTGCAGACTCTCTCCACATGAGGCTGGTCATTCTCGTATAACAGCAGGAACCCAGGACCTAGTGTACCAGTGTAGGGTCTGACAGTGGGTCCAGTACTTAATAGCAGTCAGGGTGCCGTTGTCTAGCCTGTAGAGGTCTGTGAGTCCTTCCAGGGATACGTCTCCCCAGGCTATCACTGACCCACCATCAAACCAGTCATGATTGAATGATGGTGCAGGTAGCATAACATTCTCCATGGCATCTCCAGACCATTTCACGTCTGTCACATGTGCTCAGGTTGAACCTGCTCTCATCTGGTAAAAGCACAGGGTCCCCTACAGGACATCAGACCCTCATGTTTGGTCAGAGACATTCACACCAGTGGGTTGCTTGAGGTCATTCTGTAGGGTCCTGGACAGTGCTAATCCTGGTCCTCCTCGCACAAAGGAGAAGATGCAGGTTTTACTGATGGGCTAAAGCCCCTTTCACACCGGGCCCACTTCCAGTTGCTTCCTCTGACTTCTCTTCTAGTTTATATTTGTTGTTGTGCTGAGCTGCAGGTCTGCGCTCTGAGTGGTTACAGTTTATCGAGATGCGCACGCAAGATGCACACGCTCGTGTGCACGAACGAACCGTGGATATGTCCTGTCTCTGGCAATCAGTCTGTGAACAGAACTTATGTCCTTTTTTGTCCTTTGTTTAAACACAGTGATGAGGGAGTCTGAGGGGAGAACAAGGAACTAACTGCCTGCACCCAGACAGTTGTTTTTTTTTTTTCTTTTAATTGTCCACATGTGCGCTCATGAACGAATCGTCTGTGAGTGGACTGGAGATGTCTGGACCTTTTACTGGATGTGGACATGCCGTGTCTCTGGCAATCAATCTGTGAGCAGGACTTATGGATTTTATTTAAACATTTTGTGAGAGAAGAGCGAGGAGCAGCAGCTGCCAGGCTGCAATCAGCATTTTTTTTTTTTCTGTGCTCTTTTTTTTTTTACTGCATTTGTGTACATGGTATAAAAACAATCCTGCGTGATTTATACTTTGGGAACAATGGAACACAGCAGAAATCATAAATTGGCGTCAGGTAATGTTGTATTGTGAGGGTGTGGCTTCCAGTCATGTTGAGTACTGTCGTGTTGCTCTGACTTGTGCTGAAACCACTTAATTCTGCACCGAGCACAGGACGCAAAAAAATTAAACATGTTTAATTTTTGGCGTCCAATTTGCTTCATCCTTTGCGCCTCGCACGCTGTTGTGGCGTCGAGATACATCATCTTGGCACTAGGTTCCACGCGTCGTTGTCATGAAGACGCACAACGCAACTGGAAGCAACCCCGGTGTGAAAGGGGCTTAAGGACCTTCTATGACCCTGTCCATCTCTCCTAGAGTAACTGCCTGTCTCCTGGAATCTCCTCCATGCTCTTAAGAGCGCCTTGGGGCAACTGTTTGTTGTGATTTGGCGCTATATAAGAAAAAAGTTGATTGATTGATTGATTAAGACTGTGCTGAAACCTTCTGGCAATGGCACGTATTGATGTGCCATCCTGGAGATGTGGGACTACCTGCGCAACATCTGTAGGGTCCAGGTACCACACCATGCTACCAGTAGTGACAGTGACCCCAGCCAAATACAAAACTAGTGAAAAATCGGTCAGAAAAGATGAGGAGGGAAAAATGGCAGGGACCTCCACCTGTAAAATCATTATTGTTTTGGGGGTCGTCTCATTGTTGCCCTTTAGTGCACCTGTTGTTAATTTCATTAACACCAAAGCAACTCAAGCTGATCAATAACCTCCTCTGATACTTAACTGATTAGATCAATATCCCAGGAGTTGAACTGACTTGAT
Organism: Thalassophryne amazonica; assembly: GCF_902500255.1. Taxonomy (NCBI): domain Eukaryota; kingdom Metazoa; phylum Chordata; class Actinopteri; order Batrachoidiformes; family Batrachoididae; genus Thalassophryne; species Thalassophryne amazonica. The sequence continues at coordinate 145,203,122 of NC_047106.1, read as the reverse complement.
GTTATACTCTGATTATGCTCAGAGTACGCTTGGGACTCCGACGAGGGCGGTCGCATCTCCTCTACTCTCCCTTATCTCTCTACTTTTAACTTTCAAGTCCCTACTTCACCAGACTGTGAATTCCTCAAAACTATATTGGATTCTGGATCTATTGGACTACTATTGGATTAACCATGGAATTGATCAGATGGTCTCTGAACGCTATTGACATCATTTTTATACAAGAAGGTCAGGACCGGGGGATCCTGCCTGCCCAGATGGAATGTATCCTGCGGGCTATGAGCTTGACTCCTGGAGTTCCTGGCGTGTTGCATGCTTGGCACCTTTCTCTGTTGAGGATATTGAGGATTTATTTATTTTTGGTCTCATGGCAGCAGGGCTGGTACTTTTTGGCTTATGTGCTGCCCTGATCTACTGGAAAATTGGCAAGACGGCGGCATCAAGAACCACGGGCCCTCGCTTGTCCGTCATGATTAATGAGGTTGGCAAGGAAGTGCATTCTCAGACTGCATTGACTCTTGAACTCAGACGCAAATTGGATGACACCTTGGAGCTGATACGTGCTTTGCAATTGAAGCTGAAGAATTCAGAGGCCGGTGAATATTCTTAATTCATAATTGGGAATATTCTTGATTCATAATTGGGATTTGGCTGTTCAAGTGGGAACTGTTAAAAGTGTTTTTCACTGCTTGGCTGCAATACTACAGGCTATCTAGCCTCAAGGTCAATTGCCCACTGTTTACCTCCAGAGGAATTTATCCAGGCTCCAGTGAGATTATTCGTCTCCATTCTTATCTCAACCCACAAGGACAATAAACTGACAGACTTACACATGGACTGAAGCATGCTCCAGTTTTCTCCTCTCACCTCTCTTCCTGCCCCCCCCATGGCAGGCCCCCGTTCTTCCCAAGCTGGCAGGCGGCGCGACTTGACAGTTGCAGCGGCTACAAACACACTCACATCACCTCAATTGGAAAACGGACTGTTTCAAGTTTAGTGCACATAAACAGTGTCAAATGTATATGTTTTGTCTTAATTCTGATGTGTGCCATTATTACGGTAAACAAGTAATAATTGTGGATTAATTGGTGTTTGTATGTGGAATGTGAGTGCGGAAATCTTGTTGTTGTAATGACAATGACAATAAAAGCTATCTATCTATCTATCTATCTATCTATCTATCTATCTATCTATCTATCTATCTATCTATCTATCTATCTATCTATCTATCTATCTATCTATCTATCTATCTGATTAAAAAATGTTCCTTTAATTTTTTGGAGTAGTATACATAAATATATCAATCTATAGATAGATAGATCAAATGATGTCTTTGGAATTTGGTGCTTTACCATAAAATGCACAATTGTTTAACCTTTATTTTATTTAATCAGGTTAGTCCCATTAAGCTCGAGACCTCTATTGCAAGGGAAACCTGGACAATCATAAAGTTTCCAGTCCACCTAACCTGCATGTCTTTGGATGTGGGACCACTAACACACCATGCTGCCCGTTGCAAACTGCAGTGATGTTTTACACATATTTACCCCGCTAAGAGTTCAATCTGACATGTCCTGGTCTGGATGTTACTTTCCAATACATTGATGTAATTTGTTTTTCCTTCTTTTATCTGGTTCTAACTGTATTGATGCTGTGCAGTCTGTCCCCAATTGTCATGTCAAGTTCTGTTATGAACTAAAACCAGCTTTTTTCCATTTCCCTTCAGGATAAACCTAGATAACCATGACAACCAAAACCAACAGCAGTGTTCTGGGATGTAAGGCTGGCTCTCCATTGCTCTCATCACCACTCCGTCATCGCTTGGTTACCAAAGACGGACAGTGCACCCTTCATCACACACTGCCCCCTGCCGGCTGGTGGTGTGGCACTTCATGCCGAGTGTGGCTGGTGGTGCTGCAGGATGTGTGGGGATTGGTGGTGAGTCTGCGGTGGAGATGGGTCCTACTGATCTTCTGTTTGTCCTTTCTGGCCCACTGGCTGCTTTTTGCCTGCCTCTGGTATCTCCTGGCCCACCTCAATGGAGACCTAGAAGTGCATGACCATGACATCCTCCCACAGGGGCATGTGGTTTGTGTGAAGCACATTACCAGCTTTTCTGCTGCCTTCTCCTTCTCATTAGAGACACAGCTGACCATTGGCTATGGCACCATGTATCCCAGCGGGGAATGTCCCACTGCCATCGCACTGCTAGCTGTGCAGATGCTACTGGGGCTCATGCTGGAAGCATTCATTACAGGTATAACACAATGTCCTCTACATTCTCCAAACAGTTTAACAGTAGTTTATGTTATGTTAAACAGCATTTATTGAAATCAGACAAAGTCAAACACAGATATTCAGTCTGAGAAGGAAAAGTCCAGACCCAGCAGGTAATACTCAGAATAGAGTCCAGGCAGTGGTTTGGTATCTGGCAGCAGTCGGTGAAAGGATACAGCAGGTGGATTCATAAATATACACTGTAAAAAAGGTTAGCATCACAACAACAGTTAAAAAATAGAAACAGTGTCTTTGAGTCATTAGGCAAAACTCAGAGGGCAGAAAGTGTGGCAATGGTCGAAACACGGGAATAACTGGAACACCAGGAATAGTCACGAGGAACATGAGAGGATGTGAGAAGGTGGGATGTAACCATGATGATACAGATGGGGACACCTATTAAAGGATGCTAATCCATTTATAGCAAGTACACGAGGAAATTGACAACCGAATGCCCCCTGCTGGAAAATCTGTCCCCCTGCCTTCACTGCGTACCAACATAATGCAGAGAAACACAGAGGAGGATTATGTATCTTTGACTCAGGTAAATGAACTGCTGCATCAACAGAAAGACATGTTTTCTACTCTGTTACCATCAGGTTCGATAGGCATTACAGGCTGGACGCAAATGTAAAATGCAGGAACACAGCTCAGTCGAGAAATAATGTTTACTGGGTGAACAGGTTGGGGTCGTTACACAGAAAAGCAGTCCAAAAAGAGCAACAGTATCAAAAACATCAGGCAGCAAGGCATGGGCAGGTAGTCAAAAAAAACAATGAGGCAAACAAAGCAAGGCAAGAGCATGAGAACTGAGCTGGAAGGAAGGCACAAGATGCATCGATCTGGCGAAGAACAGAGGCAAACTGTGAAGCTTATAAAGCACCCAGGTGATTAGCTGCAGACCAAAAACAGGTGTGTCGAGACGCTCCCAGAAACGAGGTGTGGCCAGACAGAAGGAAACACCCCCCACCACCAAGAGCCAAGAGAGGGAGACAAGAAACAACAGGACAGAAAAAAACCCACAAAGAGAGATAAAGCAAGAGACAGACAGGACATAAGACAACCCAATAAACCAGGAACCTGACAGTACCACCCCAAGGGCAGACGCCCGATGGCCCAAGACAGGGGTCCAGAATAAACCAGGAGGGAACCCAAGACCACTCCTCAGGGCCATAACCCTCCCAGTCCACCAAATACTGGAGGCCGCGATCCCACCACCGGGAACCCAGAATGCGCCGCATAGTGAAGATGGGCCTCCCATCCACAAACCGGGCGGACTGCGGGGGATCGGCAAGCATAAAGGACTGGTATGTTTTAAGATAGGTCATGGACTACGGGGGGTCCCAGAGCCCCCACACCCGCCCCCCAGCAAGTTTGCTAATTTTTTGTTCCTTGTCGTGTACTGAATCAGAAAAATGGTTAACATCAAAAATTTGGGGATGCACTATCCATACAGGCCACTGTGGGGGCTCATTATGCAAAATCCCGGTTTTGACCATATAAAATATTGAGGACATACATGCTAATACTCCATCAATCTCATTGGTTGGCTTCATATTACATATATATGCCATCAATGAACAGACAAATGAGTCAGCTTACATTTAGAATATAATATGCTTAGTTTCCTTGAGAATGTGGGCATACACAAGCTTTTGTGTACATGGCATTGACAATACAATGAACAAGTTTTCATCAGAATTTTTAAGTCACAAGTAAGAAAAAGTCCCTAAACTTACTGCTCTCTGAATAAAGCAACTTTTGCCATTGTTTGGTTCTAAGGTTTCTGCCAAATTGACGAGGTTCATATGATTTGGATGAAATTTGGATGTACTATGCATTCTGGTCTGTTCTCTAAAGCCAATATTAATTCATGAAAAACATGCTCATGAAACTTTGTTGATATCAGTTTATAGATGATTAGAAAAGTGTACTGCATAAAAGTTGATTTATTTTTCATGCACTGTGTATTTACAGCCATACAATAAAGTATATTTACAGAGACCTTTATTACTGATCTGGCAATATCCATCCTATCACATTATACCAATTCTTCTCTTGTTGGTATGAGAACCCAGTACAGTGGCGATTAACAAACCCAACCCTTGACATATGTATATCATCCTAATGGTTATCTGTTTTTGGAATATTTGGAAGACCTTTATTTTCTCCTGCAGAAATAAAAGAAGATTGTGATAATGTATATGTAGAACCTATGCTTAGATGTGTTTTAGGTGATAAAGTGAAACGAGTGTGCAATTGATACTTAATCTGTGCACACTGCATTTCATACCTTGCCCAGTAAGCATGTAATTTAGTGGTGAAACATGTTATTTCATCTTTTATGGAACATGAAACAGGTTAGTTAAGCTTATTTCCTCACTAATTAACAACAATTTCATACTTGCATACACATATATTAAAACCTATATTAAGAAACCAAGGATTTAATTACATGTGCAAGGTCGTTCCTGGGTTCCTAACATGCCAAAGTGAACATTCTTCCTTGAAAGGCTCTGTCAAAGTCTGTAACTAGTGCTTTCGTATCCAGAAAAGATGGCGGAATGCAGTAGTGATACTTCATCACATGGGGATGCAAACCCACCAAAGAAGCGCTGGAGAACAATTGATGACAAAATGAAGAACCCAGAATGCATAGTACACATTCCAGGTCTGCGGTATGGACCAATTCATATGTTGTCTGATGTCAAAGACGCAAACCAAGCTTAAAAGTATAAAAGAAAAAAGACTTCTGCAGCCTCTAAATTCAGTTCACCGTATGGCTGATACTTGTGAACTGATACCAGATATTCTTTCAGAATATCATGGATATCACAAGGAGTGCTATCAGAGGTTGACAATGAATTTGAATCGATTCTCCTCACCATGTGATTCTGATTCACAGCCTTCAAGTTCCAGAACCTGCAGAAGTTCATCTGATGACAAAGTCTTGTTTGCACCTTACTGCATTTTTTGCAACTCAAAATCAAGAAAGAAAATCAAAAGCAAAGGAGCATGGATGACTGAAGGTTTAAGTATGTTTGAATGTGAAGGCTGGAGAAAGGCATATGAAAAAAAAATGGCATATGAAATATAATTGATTGTACAAATTCTCTGATTCACTGATGTATTATGGAAATGTAAAATCAAAGAAAGATGGCATGTTCATCATAAAATTATATTTTGGTTGTCAATATCATAACTCATTTTTATGTTTAAACAAATGTTTTCATCAAAATTTACATGTAGGATATCTGAAAGCTAATCTATTTGCCTTCTCTTTGACATTAAATATGTGAAGCCCAATGGTCATGGTAAAATATACAAAGCTTGGAGTACATTGGTCTTCATATTTTAGATGCAACTTATACATTCATGAATTGAATCAACACTTGACAGGAATATGGAGGACATAAATATTTTTTGCTTGATAACCATTATTAATCAATTTGATATACATTATAGAATAAAAATATACTGATTTTGTTGTGAGTTGAGGGTACTAGGGAGTTTAGGGAGTTTTGGTTTCCTATGAATTGTAATTTGGGTGAAAATTTCAAACTATGTGTTTTCATTGGCATGTGCTTGAAAAGTTGTGTATGCCCACATTGTTAAGGAAACTGAGCTTATTATATACCAAATGAAATCTTATTTACTCCTCTGTCTATTGATGAGATAATATAGCTAAATAATAGCCAACAAAAAAGCTATAGGTCTATAAGAACATATATCATCAATTTTGATATGATCAAAATTGTTTTTTTCGCATAATAACGCCTCACATCAAAAAGTGGCCTGCATGGATAGTGCATCCCAAAATTTTTGATGTTAACCATTTTTTCTGATTCAGTAGACTACAAGGAACAAAAAGGCAAAAGAGCACCCACGGGTGGACACGTGGAAGTTTTATGCATAGCACAGATGGAACAAGCATTCACATATTCCTTGACATCTGACAACTTCTTTGGCCACCAAAACCTTTGAGAGAGTATGTACATTGTTCTTTGGGCACTCGGGTGGCACGAAAAATGACTATCATGTCCCCATTGAATGACTTCCCACCTAAGAGAGGTCGGTACAAATAACTTGTCGTTAGGACAATCTGGGGGGACGGGAGTATTCCCAACACTGACCTAATGTTAGATTCGATACTCCAGGTTAGAGCAGACACGAAACACTTCCTGGGCAGAATTGGCTCAGGAGTGAGAGTGGAGTTGGTGGAGTCATCTAAATGGGTGAGCGCATCAGGCTTGCCATTCTTGGATCCTGGATGATACAAAACAAAATTAAACCAGCTGAAAAAGATGGCCCACCGAGCCTGACGCGCGTTTAGACGTTTGGCAGTGCGGAGATACGCCAGATTTTTATGGCCCGTCCAGACCAAAAAAGGCAACTGTGCCCCCTCCAGCCAGTAACACCACTCCTCCAAGGCCACTTTGACCGCCAGCAGTTTGCGATCACCGTTGCCATTCTGGTCAGTGGCAGTGAGTTTCTTAGATAGAAAAGCACAGGGGTGCAACTTGTTATCACTGGACCCCGTTTGGGAAAGCACTGCCCCAATACCAATGTCGAACGCATCAACTTCAACCACAAACTGCCGGGCGGGGTCAGGAAGGAGCAGCACGGGGACCATTGTGAAACAATTCTTTAGGTTCTGGAATTAGAGACCTCACAGCACGTCATTCACGAGATTCTGGAAGACAGCTGGAGCATTAGTGACACCAAATGGCATTACCAAATACTCATAATGGCTGGTGGGAGTATTGAAGGCGGTTTTCCATTCATCACCACCATGAATGCGAACCAGATGATAAGCGTTCCGTAAATCTTCGCTCCCTCCAACAGTTTGAAAGCGGTTGAAATAAATGGTAAAGGATACCAGTTTTTAACCGTGACATCATTGAGGCCTCGATAATCTATACAGGGGCGGAAAGACTTGTCCTTCTTCTCTACGAAGACAAACCCCGCCCCGGCGGGCGAGGATGAGGGATGAATCAAACCAGCTGCGAGAGATTCTTGAATATATGTGTTCATGGCCTCGCATTCTGGCACTGAAAGAGAGAACAACTTTCCTCGGGGGGGGGGGGGGGGGTAGTGGCCCCTGGGAGTAGATCTATGGCACAATCATACTCGCGATGAGGAGGAAGCGATTTGACCTTTTCTTTACTAAATATGTCTGCAAGATCATGGTAACATGCAGGAACCCCCTCTAGATCTGACTTATGTACACGCAGACAGGCTTAGTTAAACAGACATTATTACAAGTTGGTCCCCAGGACTCTATCCTCCCGAGAGACCAGTCCAGTCGGGGTTTGTGGCATTGCAACCAAGGGTCATCTTATCAAAAATATGGAAACTGATGTTTTCAGAATGATTATCAGGAATGGTCATACAAACTGATTGCGTCTGGAACACAATTTGGCCTAGCGGGCAACCGTCCACCACATGAACCACTAGTGGGTGTGACAGTCGGTACAACCTAAGATGGAGGGACCTGGCAAGAGAAGATAGCATTAAATTAGAATCGGCACCAGAATCAATAAACACTGAGCAGACCAGGGTGGCCGAATCAGACTTTAGCTCAGCATTTAACACATTCTGAGAAGAGGGGACTATTGAGCTTTGACTCACCCGCACTACCGCTCTTGGCTGCACCGGGGCACCCCTGACCAGTGTAAAAGAACATGACCAGGTTGTCCACAGTAGAAACAAAGTCCCTCCACACGGCAGTGCTCCTTCTCTTCATTGGTGAGGCAGGCCCGCCCCACTTGCATGGGTTCCTCGGCGGAACTGGAGGGGAGGCCAGTCGTAGAAACGAGATGATTGCGATCATGACGAGGCTGGTCAGACAGGCAATGGTCAGTGCGGATAGCCAGAGCTATGAGGTCGTCCAGGTCTTCAGGCAGATCCACGCAATGGGCTGACTCCGGATGCTGTCGTTCAATTCCTGGAAGAACACGTCCTGGAGTGCTGTGGGATTCCACTTTCTCTTCACGGCCAGAATGTGGAAGTTAATTGCGTAATCAGCCGCTCGGTGATTACCTTGCTTAAGCCTCATCAGCTCGCATGCTGCCTCACGCCCAGGACAGGAGTACTGGAATACCTGCTGGAGTGATTTGGTGAAGGCTGCCAGGGAGGAGCAAGATGGTGAATCTCGGCTCCATTCAGCCATGGCCCACGCTGCCGCCCAACCGGTCAGGTGAGTGATGACGAATGCTATCTTCGACCGTTCAGTCGGAAACATTGGTGGCATCAATTCAAAGCATAGTTCACACTGAGTGATGAAGGGTTTGACATCCCCTGACTCACCAGAAATGTTCAGGTCATGAGAGTTGGTTGCAGACCTCTGGAACCGGTATGGGAGCCGACGGGGCAGCATGACACAGCGGCAGGAGTCATGCTGGTCATAGCCTGATGAATCGCAATTAGTAGTTGCTCCATGTGAGCGCTCACAGTGTCCATGAACTTGTCTTGTTGTTTCGCCATCTCACTGAGTCCGGAGTTCAGAATGGCAAGCCGGTCCTCCTATTGCGCTAATTGCTGGCTATGGTGTCGTACCGCCCGCTGGAACGGGTCTGCGTCTGCTGTGTCTATGGTTGGCCAGATCGATCTATCAGGTTCGATAGACAGGACAGGCTGGACGCAAATGCAAAACGCAGGAACACAGCTCAGTCGAGAAATAACGTTTATTGGGTGAACAGGCAGAGGTTGGTACACAGAAAGGCAGTCCAAAAACAGCATCAGTATCAAAAACATCAGGCACCAAGGCGTGGTCGGAGTACATGGGCAGGTAGTCAAAAAACCGATGAGGCAAACAAAGCAAGGCAAGAGTATGAGAACTGAGCTTGAAGGAAGGCACAAGGCACATCGATCTGGCGAAGGACAGAGGCAAACTGTGAAGCTTATAACACTAGAACGCCTGAAACTTTCTGCCGCTGCTGCAAAGCCCTCCTTCCCCTCTCAAATTAGTGTTGTGGTGATCAGCCTATTGACTGGTTCCTTTGAGTTGCAAATTAGATCAGTACCTGCTTCCTTGCCCCACTCAGACTGTGTTGAAAGAGGGAGACATGTAGAAAAACAGGTCTTGAGGACCAGGGTTGGGCATCCCTGGCCTAAATTGAAGGATAGACCAAACAAAGGACTTCAGTGAAAAAACATTTATTTCACACATAAAAATATTCAAGAGAAATCACATTGATAAACAATTTGTGAGCACAGTCAACACATTGTGAGTTCCTATGTACAGTGTTCTCTTTTTTGTTTGTTTGTTTAGTTTTTTAGCAATTTTTACACACGAATGGAGATACAGACAGGTGTACTTATGACAAATGGCACATTTCTCTGTAATGCGATTTCTGTTGCAACTCCGACGCACTTGGCATGTTGTTGTTTTACCATCAGAAACTCTTCTCATTTCACATAGTGCCTCCTCTCTCTCTCTTTCCAGGGCACGTTCCTGCATGTGTCTATTTCTCAGTTCAATTGCAAGCTTATGCTGGAACTTTTGCCTCGACTCCTTTGATCCTGTACATACCTTGTAAAATCAAATCAAATCAAATCAATTTTTTTATATAGCGCCAAATCACAACAAACAGTTGCCCCAAGGCGCTTTATATTGTAAGGCAAGGCCATACAATAATTACAGAAAAACCCCAACGGTCAAAACGACCCCCTGTGAGCAAGTACTTGGTGACAGTGGGAAGGAAAAACTCCCTTTTAACAGGAAGAAACCTCCAGCAGAACCAGGCTCAGGGAGGGGCAGTCTTCTGCTGGGACTGGTTGGGGCTGAGGGAGAGAACCAGGAAAAAGACATGCTGTGGAGGGGAGCAGAGATCGATCACTAATGATTAAATGCAGAGTGGTGCATACAGAGCAAAAAGAGAAAGAAACAGTGCATCATGGGAACCCCCCAGCAGTCTAAGTCTATAGCAGCATAACTAAGGGATGGTTCAGGGTCACCTGATCCAGCCCTAACTATAAGCTTTAGCAAAAAGGAAAGTTTTAAGCCTAATCTTAAAAGTAGAGAGGGTGTCTGTCTCCCTGATCTGAATTGGGAGCTGGTTCCACAGGAGAGGAGCCTGAAAGCTGAAGGCTCTGCCTCCCATTCTACTCTTACAAACCCTAGGAACTACAAGTAAGCCTGCAGTCTGAGAGCGAAGCGCTCTATTGGGGTGATATGGTACTACGAGGTCCCTAAGATAAGATGGGACCTGATTATTCAAAACCTTATAAGTAAGAAGAAGAATTTTAAATTCTATTCTAGAATGACTCCAAGATTATGGGACCTGATTATTGAAAACTTTATAAATAAGAAGAAGAATTTAAATTCTATTCTAGAATGACTCCAAGATTTCTCACAGTATTACTAGAGGTCAGGGTAATGCCATCCAGAGTAAGGATCTGGTTAGACACCATGTTTCTAAGATTTGTGGGGCCAAGTACAATAACTTCAGTTTTATCTGAGTTTAAAAGCAGGAAATTAGAGGTCATCCATGTCTTTATGTCTGTAAGACAATCCTGCAGTTTAGCTAATTGCAATTTTTGCAGCAATTTTAATTGTGAATATTTAGATAGAATCTGTGAGATGTTGGACACCCACACTGCTGTGGGTCAGGATACGTACTTTATGGGTGACTTTAACATTGACTGGTTTACTAAAAACTGCCATTTAAAAAATAAGTTGTTTACTGTTACATGTGGATTTACTCAGGTTATTAATGAACCCACAAGAATACTGATGGTGACAGAATATCAACATGTAAAGATCACATTTTTACCAATTCTCCTGAGCGGTGTAGTAAAGCAGTTTCAGTTCCCATTGGCTGTAGTGATCATAACACACACACACAAAACAAATCCACTGTGCTGCCTGTTAGCAGGAAGACAAAGAAAACCTGGACTCATTTCTGACGTGACTTTTTTTTTTGCTGCATTGAAGAGGTACAGCTGGACCGAGCCGGTTGCGTGGGAGCGCACGGGACAGCGACATGATGATTTGATTGAGTTAACTGACGCTGCTACACACACACACACACACAAAATCCACTCCCCTGTAAGCCGTCTGGATGCATGAAGAGCTGCTAACATGAAACACTGATGTGATTTTTGGCTGGACTGAGGAACTACACAAAGTCTTTTTTTTTTTTTTTTTTTAATGGAAGTCCGAAGTCAGTGCACAGCATCACTGGACTACACGTCACAGTGGAACACCAAAATGTAAGTCTCTTTTCTGTACTTTATAAATTAATAAAATATCAAATAAACCTCAGCTTTACTTGTAATACATGTCCACGGGCGTGGAAACAGGCTAAAATTATCCCACTACCAAAAAATAAGAAACTTCCTTTTTCAGTTTTAAATAGTCAACCCATAAGTATTTTACCTGTGTTAGGAAAAATTATGGAGTCTTTTGTATATGAGCAAATTAATATATATATATTTTTTTACTAATTTTCAACATGCATACAGAAAGAGTCACTCCACTGCCACAGCGTTGACGCATATGTCTGATTGGTTCAGAAAGGTTGAAAAGAACATAGTTGGTACCGTGTTTCTTGATCTCTATGCTGCTTTTGATATCACTGACCATGATTAGTTATTGGAAGAAACTTGCATGTTATGGTTTTGAGCTATCAGCTCTGACTTGGTTCTATAGTTACCAATTTAACAGAACGCAGACAGTGTTTTTTAATGGCAGTTTTTCTAACACCAGGAGGGTATTATGCAGAGTGCCACAAGGGAGTTGCTTTGGTCCATTATTATTGACAATTTTCAGGAATTACTTACCATATATTTTACATAAAGCTAGTATAGTAATGCATGCAGATGATTCAACCATTTATACATCAGCACGCTCACGCAATGATCTTGAAACTGTTTTAAATATGGAATTGCACAATGTAGTTGACTGGGTAACATCTAATAAGTTAGTGTTAAATACAGAAAAGACTAACTGTATGGTTATTGGATCTTGCTGTGTTATTATGAAAAACCCCATATTAGACATTAAGATTAATAATATGATAATAAATCAAGTGCATGAGACCAAGCTGCTGGGTATAGTGGTAGATTCAAAATTATCATGGAAAAAAACATAAATAATATTTTTTTGTAAAAATGGGCAGGGGTATATCAATTATGAGAAGACATGCAGGGTTTCTAAGTTGCACTGCAAAGAAGTGTGCTATTAACACACTACTATTAGTATATCTGGACTATTGCCCAGTAGTTTGGTCAAATGCTACTGGAGAAATGATAAATAGATTACAAATTATTCAGAATAGGGCTGATCATGTGGCACTTAGATGCAGTTTCAGGACAAATATCATCACAATGCGTAAAAAATTAAACTGGTTGTTAGTCAAAGATAGACTTTTATATTCACTGATCATTTTTGCCAGAAAGATTATTGTCGCTAAGCTGCCTTATATGTTGTATAGGAATTTTTCTTTTAGTTCAGAAAATCATAGTTACAGAACCAGACATGCTGATGGGTGACATTTTTCGCTGCCTGTAGCTGGAACCAATGCCATCAAGAACACTTGCATTTAGGGGTATGAAGGAATGGAATTTATCACTGGATCACATTAAACTCACAGCAAATGAATGTTTCTTTAAAAAACTTCTGAAACAGCATTTATTGGTATAAGGAGTAATCTGAGTCAAACTTTTAAACATATATAGATGATTAATTTGATTTGATTTTATTCTTTTGATTTTTAGTTTTCATTTGTATTATATATATATATATATATATATATATATATATATATATATATATATATATATAAATGTATTTCTGATTTATTGTGTTTGTAAATTTGTGTGGACCCCAAGAAGAGTAGCTGCAGCAAGGCTGCAGCTGATGGGGATCCAAATAAACAATAAACATTAAACTGTTCATGCGTCATTTTGGACTCTTAGCATCGTCACTTGTGTCAGCTGCGAGCCACCGATTATCACCTTGTTTCTGCTTAAAACTACACTCCAGTCATTAACTATCTCAGTCACAGATATATGAAGCTTTTGTACAACAATCATTTCCACATAAATTTGTCAGGGTTTGAGTTTTTGTTTGGTTTTCTGTTTTATTTTGTTCTTGTGTTCTGCTTGTTGTTTTTGCATTTCCTTGGTTTTGGTTTATTTATTCTCTTGCTGGGTTTTTCTGAATGGGTCTGTCTGTCTCTGTTTCTCTTGTCTCTCTCTCTCTCTCTCTCTCTGGCCACGCCCTTGTTCTGGTGCTTTCCATGAGCACCTGTTTCTGATTTGCTGATTGCCGCCTGAGGTTATACAACCCCAATTCCAATGAAGTTGGGACGTTGTGTAAAATGTAAAGAAAAACAGAATACAATGATTTTCAAATCCTCTTCAACCTATATTCAGTTGAATACATCACAAAGACAAGATATTTAATGTTCAAACTGATAAACTTTATTGTTTTTGTGCGAATATTTGCCCATTTTGAAAAGGATGCCTGCAACAGGTTTCCAAAAAGCTGGGACAGTGGTATGTTTACCACTCGCTAACTCTAAGCTCACTGGGTGTGTTTGTCCCTCACCAGTTTGTCGTGCCTTCATTCCAGCTATGTTCCTGCATTTGTGTTCCTGCCTGTCTCATAGTGTGTACCTGACCTCCAGCCTGTTGCCTCGACCACGCTGACTGTCTGATGTTTTTGTACTACTGCTTACTCATATACCAACCTCTGCTATCCACCTCAGTAAAGCCTTCACAAAACCAGAGCTGTGTGCATTTGTGTCCTGCAATTCCTGACCATCCAGCCTGATAACATTCAGCATTATTTCATAACAAAAAACAGCAGTCCAATCATTTCATTGGTTTATTACAAAATTCAAAGAAGACATTAAAACATTCCATACAGTTTCATACAGATGAATAAATACATTTTGTAATTGGTACACTCTTAAAGCAGTCCATAGCTTATGAGCGGGGCCCATTAATATTTAAAAACAACAAATGTACAATAAATACAAATCTAAACCTACTTTTACCTATCATAACTAACCTACTCTGTTACAATATCTACAACAGACTAAGACAATAATGTTCACATTTCTTAAATGACAAAATTTTAAAAGTATTATGACACATCAGTGTAATAAATTCAGACATATAGGCCCATGGGTATTTCAATAGACACAAAGAAGTCGTCGGCTGGTTGAATTTTAATTATATTTTGCAAGTAACTCTAGTTTAAGTTTCTTTTTGAAAATATGTAAAGACAGAGACTTTTGAGTATTCTCACTCAGGTCATTCCAAATTTGTGAACCCTTACATGCCACACTAAAACTAGTACTTTTTAACCTCCTACTTTTACCCTTTAGGTGTAATTTTCCTCTGGTGTTATAATGATGAGAGGAAGTTGAAATGGGAATGAGCTGACAGAGTCGATCATTAAGTCTATGCACCACAGTGTACATGGTACAAGCATTGTGAAATAAGTTGCACTCTGTGAGCTTCAGAAGTTGATATTTATAAAAGAGAGAATCAGTTTGAGAATTATATTTGGCCCAAGAAATGGCTCTTGTAACTTTCTTTTGTAAAGTTTGTAGTTTTAAAAGGTAACTCGGGTAAGTATTACACCAAATAATATTGCAATCATTTAGATGAGGTTCCAATAAGGACCTGTATAGAGTCAGAAGAGCCTCAAAGGGGAGGAAATACCTCACCTTAAAGAATAGTCCAACATATTTAGATAATGTCTTAATCAAGTAATTTAAATGTTTACTGAAATTTAAAAATTCATCAATTTGGATTCCAAGAAATTTGATTGATTCAACTCTTTCAATCACTTTATTATTTATATTAATTTGTACATTTTCAAAACATTTACGATTTCTACAAGAACAAAATATAACACATTTTGTTTTGTTTGTATTTAATGACAATTTATTACATTTAAACCAATTATCATCATTTCAGTGCATCAGTAGCAAAATGAGGCAATTATCGCCTCGTATCTGCTTAAAACAGCCTTGTTTCTGCTTAAAACTGACTTTAGAATGATTTAAGAGTTTTTACTTTGTCATTTTTAATTTATTTTCAATTTATTTTCATTTATATAGCACCAAATCACAACAAAGTTCCTTCAAGGCGCTTCACACAAGTAAGGTCAAACCTTACTGACCCCCAGAGCAAGAACACAGTGGTGAAAAAAAAAAAACTCCCTCTGATGATTTGAGGAAGAAACCTCAAGCAGACCAGACTCAAAGGGGTGCCCCTCTGCTTGGGCCATGCTACCGTCACAAATTAGAAAACAATTCACAAAACAAATATACAGGAAATGTTGCCAGTGCACAGGACAAGAGGGTTACAGAAACAGACACCACACCCATCTCTGGATGGAGCTGCACCTCAAACAGAGAGAAAAAACAGAATCAGGCATCAGAAAGACAAGAAATACAGTATAATTTGTCAGCATTAAACCACAAGAAAAACAGAAGAAATACTAAAGTGACCTCCGGCCACTAGCCCTAAGATTCACTAAAAGACACAGAATTCAGATAATGTTGAGGCCGCGGCACGCTCCATTTATTAATAAAGTGATTTAATGAATAAAAAGCATAGTAACATACTATGCCAGTATGCTAACCACAGAAATGGGAAAAATAAGGGCGTCTTAAGTCTTGACATGAAAGTCTCTACATAATCTGACTGTTTTATTGATACAGGGAGATCATTCCACAGAACAGGGACACGATAAGAGAAAGCTCTGTGACCCGCAGACTTCTAATTCACCATAGGGACATAAAGTAGTCCTGCATCATGAGAATGCAAAGCCCAGGCTGATACGTAAGGTTTAATTAGGTCAACTAGGTAGGGAGGTGCCAGTCCATGAAAAATTTCATAGGCAAGTAGAACCTTAAAATCTGATTTCACAGAGACAGGAAGCCAGTGAAGAGATGCCAAAATGGGTGGAATGTGGTCAAACTTTCTGCTTCCTGTCAAAGGTATGGCAGCAGCAGTTTGAAAAAAATTGGAGACCCCTAATGCTGGACTGCAATAAACCAGAAAATAGAACATTGCAGTAGTCCAATCTAGAAGAAACAAATGCATGAATCAGGGTCTCAGCATCAGGCATAGACAGGATGGGACGAATCTTCACTATATTTTGCAGGTGGAAGAAAGCGGTCCTCATAATATCTGGGGGCTGGATCAGGTGACCCTGAACCATCCCTTAGTTATGCTGCTATAGACGTAGACTGCTGGGGGGTTCCCATGATGCACTGAGTGTTTCTTTCTCTTTTTGCTCTGTATGCACCACTCTGCATTTAATCATTAGTGATTGATCTCTGCTCCCCTCCACAGCATGTCTTTTTCCTGGTTCTCTCCCTCAGCCCCAACCAGTCCCAGCAGAAGACTGCCCCTCCCTGAGCCTGGTTCTGCTGGAGGTTTCTTCCTGTTAAAAGGGAGTTTTTCCTTCCCACTGTAGCCAAGTGCTTGCTCACAGGGGGTCGTTTTGACCGTTGGGGTTTTACATAATTATTGTGTGGCCTTGCCTTACAATATAAAGCGCCTTGGGGCAACTGTTTGTTGTGATTTGGCGCTATATAAAAAATTGATTGATTGATTGATTGATTGATAATATCTCTAATGTGAAGGTCAAAGGACAATGTAGGATCAAAAATTACCCCAAGGTTCCTCACTTTGTCAGTGTGATGTATGACACACAATTCTAGGCTAAGTGTTAGCTGGTCAAATTGATGCCGATGTCTCACTGGACCAAGAACCATCATTTCAGTCTTATCAGAGTTTAAAAGTAGGAAGTTGCTAGGGGTGGTGGCCAAGTGGTTAATGCGCTTGGTTTCAGTGCAGAAGGTTCCGGGTTAAAATCCCACCCCTGCCACATTTCTCCATGTAATGTGGAGTTGCATCAGGAAGGGCATCCAGCGTAAAACCTATGCCAATTCAACATGCAGATCCACCTTGGATTTGCTGTGGCGACCCCGAGTGCAAACAAGGGAGCAGCCGAAGGGACTTACTAAAAGTAGGAAGTTTCTAGACATCCAGCTTCTCACTGATGCAAGGCAATCTTCTAAGGATTTTATGTGAATGAGATTACCAGCAGTTATAGGCATGTATAACTGAGTATCATCAGCACAACAATGAAAGGTAATCCCAAAACACTGCAATATGTGCCCAAGGGGTACTATATAAAGAGAGAAAAGCAGGGGACCTAAGACAGACCCCAGTGGAACCACATATTTCATGTCACTAAGGTTAGAGATAGTGTTACTGTACAAAACATAGTGAGAACGACTGGTCAGGTATGACATCAACCATGCAAGGACACTCCCAGTAATTCCAAAATGATTCTCCAACCTATCGAGTAGAATATGATGATCCATGGTATCAAATCTAACAGATCTAACAGCACCGGAACTGTAGTGGTGTCCAAATCCATTGCAAGCAGAAGATCATTCACCACTTTAGTGAGAGCCGTCTCTGTGGAATGATATTTTCTAAAAGCAGACTGCAGCGGCTCAAAGAGATTATTCTCAGTAAGATAGTCTACAAGCTGCCGTCAAACCACTTTATCCTGAATTTTAGAGCAAAATGTTAGATTTGATATTGGCCTATAGGTTTTCAATACATGAGGGTCAAGATTAGATTTCATAAGTAATGGTTTAATCACTGCAGATTTGAAACATTTAGGAACAGATCCAGAAGTTAATAAGATATTGATAATTTCCAGCACAATTGGCCCAAGAGTGGACCACAGGTCCTTAAACAGTTTTGTTGGTATAGGATCAAATAAACAGATTGTGCTTTTTGTTGACATTACGGGTTTCGTCAGCACACCTAGTGAGATACTATCAAATTCCGTAAATCTAGGCAATACCTCAGAAATAGCGCCCACCTCAATAGCAGTGTATAGTGGCTGGGTTAAGGCATGCTGGGATATGTTTAACCTAATGTCTTCTATTTTCTTCTCAAAGTAATCCAAGAAATCTTGTGCTGTAAAAGGAAAGCGACTTACAGGTGGTTGTCCATGAATAAGTGTTAACACCGTGTTGAACAAGAACTTTGAGTTATGCTTGTTTTTGTTGATCAAATCAAAGTAATAGGTCGACTTTGTAAGCAGTAACGCATACTTAGAGTCTAACATAGCATCACACCATGCCATGTGAAATACTTCTAATTTTGAACTATGCCATTTTTGTTCTAGACCCTCTTAGCCCTATGCTTGAGGTCACGCAAGTAATCATTGAATCAAGGTGACAGTATTTGGGGGTGTGTGGTTTTAATAAAGGTGGCGCAATCATGTTGAGTGTAGTTTTGAGCACTGAGTTTAAATCATCCATAAGACTGTCTATTGATTGGGCATTTTCGAAACTTGAAGCTAAGACATCAGGGAGTCTAGCTTTGAGCTTTTGATACACAGTTCAAACCAGGTCAAACTGATGTCATATTTAAACAGTGGACAAAGAAAGGTATTACAGCAATTAATACAGTCTTAGAAAATGGGGAATTGCTGAGTTTTCAAAAGCTAAAAGATAAGTTTAATCTTCAAAATAAGGACCTATTTAGATATATTAAGTTTATGGACTATTATAATAAGGAAGTAAAGATGCCT
Organism: Thalassophryne amazonica; assembly: GCF_902500255.1. Classification (NCBI taxonomy): domain Eukaryota; kingdom Metazoa; phylum Chordata; class Actinopteri; order Batrachoidiformes; family Batrachoididae; genus Thalassophryne; species Thalassophryne amazonica. Next base: position 145,184,251 of record NC_047106.1, on the reverse strand, counting down.
ATCAGGTTTGACAGGCAAGATGGGCTGGAAACAAATGTAGGACGCAGGTACACAGCTCAGTGGAGTTAAGGCATTTACTCGGTAAACAGGCTGGAGTCGGTACACAGATAGGCAGTCCAAAATGAGCAACAGTAACAACAACATCAGGCTTAGGTGTGGTCGAGGTACACAGGCAGGTAGTCAAAAAACACGATGAGGCAAATGAAGCAAGGCAAGGAAATACAAGAAACAGAGCTGGAAAGAGGCACAAGGCGCTACAATCTGGCGAGGGAGTAAGGCACAATGGGGAGCTTAAATACACCCAGGTGATGAGGTGCAGATAGAGAACAGGTGTGCATCTAACACACCAGAAGGAGGGTGTGGCCAGACAGAGGGAAACACCCACCACCAAGAGCCAGCAGACACAGACCAAAACAGAAAAAAACCCAGCAAGAGAATAAAACCCAAATCCTGACAGTACCCCCCCCCCCCCCCCCCCCCCCCCCCGCCCAACGGCCCAGGCACGACAGGGTGAGAGGCATGAAAATCCCAAATGAGAGAGGGGTCCAGGATAAAGCGGGAGGGAATCCAAGACCGCTCCTCGGCGCCGTACCCCTCCCAGTCCACCAAATACTGGAAACTGCGGCCCCTCCAATGCAAAGCCAGAAGCTGATGCACAGAGAAGACCGCCCCCCCAACGAACCGGGCATTTCCGTTTGCGGCCCGCGGCAGCCTTGTCATGCGCTGAGGAACAGCATAGGACACGACGTGCCCTCTCCCAGGTTTGTTGGCACCTGACAATCAGACTTAGGGCAGACGGGACCGAAGGGTGGAGGAAGAAAACAAAGAGGGAGGATGACCAAACACCACATGAAAATCAATCAATCAATCAATCAATCAATCAATTTTATTTATATAGCGCCAAATCACAACAAACAGTTGCCCCAAGGCACTTTATATTGTAAGGCAAGGCCATACAATAATTACGTAAAAAACCCAACGGTCAAAACGACCCCCTGTGAGCAAGCACTTGGTGACAGTGGGAAGGAAAAACTCCCTTTTAACAGGAAGAAACCTCCAGCAGAACCAGGCTCAGGGAGGGGCAGTCTTCTGCTGGGACTGGTTGGGGCTGAGGGAGAGAACCAGGAAAAAGACATGCTGTGGAGGGGAGCAGAGATCGATCACTAATGATTAAATGCAGAGTGGTGCATACAGAGCAAAAAGAGAAAGAAACACTCAGTGCATCATGGGAACCCCCCAGCAGTCTAAGTCTATAGCAGCATAACTAAGAGATGGTTCAGGGTCACCTGATCCAGCCCTAACTATAAGCTTTAGCAAAAAGGAAAGTTTTAAGCCTAATCTTAAAAGTAGAGAGGGTGTCTGTCTCCCTGATCTGAATTGGGAGCTGGTTCCACAGGAAAAAAGCAGTCCTACATATTTGTTTAATATGCGCTTTGAATGACATATCCTGATCAAAAATGACTCCAAGATTTCTCATAGTATTACTAGAGGTCAGGGTAATGCCATCCAGAGTAAGGATCTGGTTAGACACCATGTTTCTAAGATTTGTGGGGCCAAGTACAATAACTTCAGTTTTATCTGAGTTTAAAAGCAGGAAATTAGAGGTCATCCATGTCTTTATGTCTGTAAGACATAAAGTAGTTTGTAGTTCCTAGGGTTTGTAAGAGTAGAATGGGAGGCAGAGCCTTCAGCTTTCAGGCTCCTCTCCTATGGAACCAGCTCCCAATTCGGATCAGGGAGACAGACACCCTCTCTACTTTTAAGATTAGGCTTAAAACTTTCCTTTTGCTAAAGCTTATAGTTAGGGCTGGATCAGGTGACCCTGAACCATCCCTTAGTTATGCTGCTATAGACTTAGACTGCTGGGGGGTTCCCATGATGCACTGAGTGTTTCTTTCTCTTTTTGCTCTGTATGCACCACTCTGCATTTAATCATTAGTGATCTCTGCTCCCCTCCACAGCATGTCTTTTTCTTGGTTCTCTCCCTCAGCCCCAACCAGTCCCTGCAGAAGACTGCCCCTCCCTGAGCCTGGTTCTGCTGGAGGTTTCTTCCTGTTAAAAGGGAGTTTTTCCTTCCCACTGTCGCCAAGTGCTTGCTCACAGGGGGTCGTTTTGACCGTTGGGGTTTTTACGTAATTATTGTATGGCCTTGCCTTACAATATAAAGCGCCTTGGAGCAACTGTTTGTTGTGATTTGGCACTATATAAATAAAATTGATGATTGATGATGTAAGACAATCCTGCAGTTTAGCTAATTGGTGTGTATCCTCTGGCTTCATGGATAGATAAAGCTGGGTATCATCTGCGTAACAATGAAAATTTAAGCAATGCCGTCTAATAATACTGCCTAAGGGAAGCATGTATAAAATGAATAAAACTGGTCCTAGCACAGAACCTTGTGGAACTCCATAATTAACCTTAGTCTGTGAAGAAGATTCCCCATTTACATGAAAAAATTGTAATCTATTAGATAAATATGATTCAAACCACCGCAGCACAGTGCCTTTAATACCTATGGCATGCTCTAATCTCTGTAATAAAATTTTATGGTCAACAGTATCAGAAGCAGCACTGAGGTCTAACAGAACAAGCACAGAGATGAGTCCACTGTCTGAGGCCATAAGAAGATCATTTGTAACCTTCACTAATGCTGTTTCTGTACTATGATGAATTCTAAAACCTGACTGAAACTCTTCAAATAGACCATTCCTCTGCAGATGATCAGTTAGCTGTTTTACAACTACCCTTTCAAGAATTTTTGAGAGAAAAGGAAGGTTGGAGGTACATGCCAACTAATAAAGATAGATTGATCATATTTAAGATCGAAGCATTAAATAATGGTAGGGCTTCCTTGACCAGCCTGGTAGGAATGGGGTCTAATAGACATGTTGATGGTTTGGATGAAGTAACTAATGAAAATAACTCAGACAGAACAATCGGAGAGAAAGAGTCTAACCAAATACCGGCATCACTGAAAGCAGCCAAAGATAACGATACATCTTTGGGATGGTTATGAGTCATTTTTTTCTCTAATAGTTAAAATTTTATTAGCAAAGAAAGTCATGAAGTCATTACTAGTTAAAGTTAAAGGAATACTCGGCTCAATAGAGCTCTGACTCTTTGTCAGCCTGGCTACAGTGCTGAAAAGAAACCTGGGGTTGTTCTTATTTTCTTCAATTAGTGATGAGTAGTAAGATGTCCTAGCTTTACGGAGGGCTTTTTTTTATAGATCAACAGACTCTTTTTCCAGGCTAAGTGAAGATCTTCTAAATTAGTGAGACGCCATTTCCTCTCCAACTTACGGGTTATCTGCTTTAAGCTACGAGTTTGTGAGTTATACCACGGAGTCAGGCACTTCTGATTTAAAGCTCTCTTTTTCAGAGGAGCTACAGCATCCAAAGTTGTCTTCAATGAGGATGTAAAACTATTGACGAGATACTCTATCTCACTTACAGTGTTTAGGTAGCTACTCTGCACTGTGTTGGTATATGGCATTAGAGAACATAAAGAAGGAATCATATCCTTAAACCTAGTTACAGCGCTTTCTGAAAGACTTCTAGTGTAATGAAACTTATTCCCCACTGCTGGGTAGTCCATCAGAGTAAATGTAAATGTTATTAAGAAATGATCAGACAGAAGGGGGTTTTCAGGGAATACTGTTAAGTCTTCAATTTCCATACCATAAGTCAGAACAAGATCTAAGATATGATTAAAGTGGTGGGTGGACTCATTTACATTTTGAGCAAAGCCAATTGAGTCTAATAATAGATTAAATGCAGTGTTGAGGCTGTCATTCTCAGCATCTCTTCTGGATGTTAAAATCGCCCACTATAATTATCTTATCTGAACTAAGCACTAAGTCAGACAAAAGGTCTGAAAATTCACAGAGAAAGTCACAGTAACGACCAGGTGGACGATAGATAATAACAAGTAAAACTGGTTTTTGGGACTTCCAATTTGGATGGACAAGACTAAGAGTCAAGCTTTCAAATGAATTAAAGCTCTGTCTGGGTTTTTGATTAATTAATAAGCTGGAATGGAAGATTGCTGCTAATCCTCTGCCTCGGCCCATGCTACGAGCGTTCTGGCAGTTAGTGTGACTCGGGGGTGTTGACTCATTTAAACTAACATATTCATCCTGCTGTAACCAGGTTTCTGTAAGGCAGAATAAATCAATATGTTGATCAATTATTATATCATTTACTAACAGGGACTTAGAAGAGAGAGACCTAATGTTTAATAGACCACATTTAACTATTTTAGTCTGTGGTGCAGTTGAAGGTGCTATATTATTTTTTCTTTTTGAATTTTTATGCTTAAATAGATTTTTGCTGGTTATTGGTAGTCTGGGAGCAGGCACCGTCTCTACGGGGATGGGGTAATGAGGGGATGGCAGGGGGAGAGAAGCTGCAGAGAGGTGTGTAAGACTACAACTCTGCTTCCTGGTCCCAACCCTGGATAGTCACGGTTTGGAGGATTTAAGAAAATTGGCCAGATTTCTAGAAATGAGAGCAGCTCCATCCAATGTGAGATGGATGCCGTCTCTCCTAACAAGACCAGGTTTTCCCCAGAAGCTTTGCCAATTATCTATGAAGCCCACCTCATTTTTTGGACACCACTCAGACAGCCAGCAATTCAAGGAGAACATGCAGCTAAACATGTCACTCCCGGTCCGTTTGGGGAGGGGCCCAGAGAAAACTACAGAGTCCGACATTGTTTTTGCAAAGTTACACACCGATTCAATGTTAATTTTAGTGACCTCCGATTGGCGTAACCGGGTGTCATTACTGTCGACGTGAATTACAATCTTACCAAATTTACGCTTAGCCTTAGCCAGCAGTTTCAAATTTCCTTCAATGTCGCCTGCTCTGGCCCCCGGAAGACAATTGACTATGGTTGCTGGTGTCGCTAACTTCACATTTCTCAAAACAGAGTCGCCAATAACCAGAGTTTGATCCTCGGCGGGTGTGTCGTCGAGTGGGGAAAAATGGTTAGAAATGTGAACGGATTGGCGGTGTACACGAGGCTTCTGTTTAGGGCTATGCTTCCTCCTCACAGTCACCCAGTCGGCCTGCTTTCCCGGCTGCTCGGGATCTGCCAGAGGGAAACTAACGGCGGCTAAGCTACCTTGGTCCACACCGACTACAGGGGCCTGGCTAGCTGTAGAATTTTCCACGGTGCGGAGCCGAGTCTCCAATTCACCCAGCCTGGCCTCCAAAGCTACGAATAAGCTACACTTATTACAAGTACCATTACTGCTAAAGGAGGCCGAGGAATAACTAAACATTTCACACCCAGAGCAGAAAAGTGCGGGAGAGACAGGAGAAGCCGCCATGCTAAACTGGCTAAGAGCTAGTAGCTGCGCTAAGCTAGCGGATTCCTAAAAACACACAAAGTGAATAATGTGTAAATAATTTAGAGGTGATTCAGCAGAGGGAGTGCTTTAGTTAAGGCACGTGAAGATTACACTGTGAAACAAATTGTTATCTAGGTAACTAGATCAATCAAACTGCGCAGATTAAACAGCTAACAGATACAGAAAAACACCGCTGTGCTCCGGAACAGGAAGTGATACAATACCGCAGTGAGAGCCAACCACCACATGAAAAGTTTGAGAAACCAGAAGAAGCAGAGGGCAGACTGTTGTGAGCTAACTCAATCCAAGGCAGTTGGGTGGACCAAGTAGAGGGATGCTGAGAACACAAAATTCTAAGACCTTTTTCCACTTCCTGATTAAATCTTTCGGTCTGACCATTTTGCTTGGGGATGATAGCCGGACGTGAGACTGGAGGTGGCCCCGAGTAAGCGACAGAACTCCCTCCAGAACCTGGATACAAACTGCGGACCCCGGTCGGAGACGATATCCTGGGGAAAACCATGGAGATGAAACACATGAGTTAACATAATCTCAGCAGTTCCCTTGGCAGTAGGCAAACTGGGCAATGGCACAAAATGACACATCTTGGATAATCTGTCTACTACAGTCAAGATCACAGTGTTGTCACGTGAGGGGGGAAGACCACGTGGGTATACGTTTGTGGGGTATACGTTTGTTTACGAGTTTGTGGGTTATACGTGGTATAACCCACAAACTCGCAGCTTAAAGCAGATAACCCGTAAGGTGGAGAGGAAATGGCATCTCACTAATTTAGAAGAACTATTCAAGAAAAAATTATCCATAACCATCCCAAAGACTTATCTTTATGTTCGACTGCTTTCAGTAATGCTGGTATTTGGTTAGACTCTTTCTCTCCGATTGTTCTGTCTGAGTTACTTTCATTAGTTACTTCCTCCAAACCATCAACATGTTTATTAGACCCCATTCCTACCAGGCTGCTCAAGGAAGCCCTACCATTAGTTAATGCTTCGATCTTAAATATGATCAATCTATCTTTATTAGTTGGCTATGTACCACAGGCTTTTAAGGTGGCAGTAATTAAACCATTACTTAAAAAGCCATCACTTGACCCAGCTATCTTAGCTAATTATAGGCCAATCTCCAACTTTCCTTTTCTCTCAAAAATTCTTGAAAGGGTAGCTGTAAAACAGCTAACTGATCATCTGCAGAGGAACGGTCTATTTGAAGAGTTTCAGTCAGGTTTTAGAATTCATCATAGTACAGAAACAGCATTAGTGAAGGTTACAAATGATCTTCTTATGGCCTCGGACAGTGGACTCATCTCTGTGCTTGTCCTGTTAGACCTCAGTGCTGCTTTTGATACTGTTGACCATAAAATTTTATTACAGAGATTAGAGCATGCCATAGGTATTAAAGGCGCTGCACTGCAGTGGTTTGAATCATATTTATCTAACAGATTACAATTTATTCATGTAAATGGGAATCTTCTTCACAGACTAAGGTTAATTATGGAGTTCCACAAGGTTCTGTGCTAGGACTGATTTTATTCACTTTATGAACACCTTAGGCAGTATTATTAGACAGCATTGCTTAAATTTTCATTGTTACGCAGATGATACCCAGCTTTACCTATCCATGAAGCCAGAGGATGCACACCAATTAGCTAAACTGCAGGATTGTCTTTCAGACATAAAGACATGGATGACCTCTAATTTCCTGCTTTTAAATTCAGATAAAACTGAAGTTATTGTACTTGGCCCCACAAATCTTAGAAACATGGTGTCTAACCAGATCCTTACTCTGGATGGCATTACCCTGACCTCTAGTAATACTGTGAGAAATCTTGGAGTCATTTTTGATCAGGATATGTCATTCAAAGCGCATATTAAACAAATATGTAGGACTGCTTTTTTGCATTTACGCAATATCTCTAAAATCAGAAAGGTCTTGTCTCAGAGTGATGCTGAAAAACTAATTCATGCATTTATTTCCTCTAGGCTGGACTATTGTAATTCATTATTATCAGGTTGTCCTAAAAGTTCCCTAAAAAGCCTTCAGTTAATTCAAAATGCTGCAGCTAGAGTACTAATGGGGACTAGAAGGAGAGAGCATATCTCACCCATATTGGCTTCTCTTCATTGGCTTCCTGTTAATTCTAGAATAGAATTTAAATTTTTTTTTTTTCTTTTCATTTAACCTTTATTTTACCAGGGAAGTCCCTTTGAGATTAAAAACCTCTTTTTCAAGGGAGCCCTGGCCAAGTTGCAGCAATAAAAATACAGTTACAGTATAAAAGAAATTAATAAATAACTTAATTAAAACAAGTACATGTGAAGGAGACTGTCTCAAGTGCTCTCAGTCTGGCTTTAAAGTCATTTAACGTGATCAGTTCTGTAAGTTTCCAGTCCTTTTGCAAAGTTCTCCATGAAGAAGGGGTAGAGAAGGTGAAGGACCTTTTTCCAGTTTCAGAGAGTAGCAAATGTTTGTTGGAACGCAAACCATAAGAATCAACACTTCTCTGTGCGATTAAGTTACAGATGTACGAGGGCAGTAATCCAAGCATGGCCTTATAAATAAAAGTATACCAGTGGACCAACCTCCTGGTGGACAAAGAAGGCCATCGCACTCGAGAATACAGTTCACAATGATGAGTCAGCGTCCTACAGTCCGTAATGAACCTCAAGGAAGCATGATATACAGAGTCAATCTTTCTCAGGCACTGAGCTGAAGCATTCATATATAACAGGTCTCCATAATCTAAAATAGATTAAAAAAAAGTTGCAGTAACAAGGCGCTTTCTAACCTCAAAAGAAAAACATTTATTTCGAAAGAAAAATCCCAGTTTCAATTTAAGTTTCTTCACAAGATTCTCAATGTGGGGTTTGAAGGTAAGAGTGTCGTCAAGCAAGATACCAAGATATTTGTATGAATGAACCACCACAATTTCATTTCCCTCAAGCGTGGACACTGTAGGGGCAGTTTGAGGACCTTTTCTAGAATTTGAATATAACATGAGTTTAGTTTTGTCAGAGTTAAGGACAAGTTTTAGCTGCAGCAGTTTGTGCTGCACCACATCAAAAGCTTTTTGGAAAGATTTGACAGCATTGACCGGGGATGAACCAAAGCAGAAAATGATTGTATCATCAGCATAAAAATGCACACTGGCATCAGAGACATTATGTCCTAAATCATTTACATACATGATAAATAACAAAGGACCTAATACAGAACCCTGTGGCACCCCTTTGTGAATACTCATAAATTCAGAACACAACGCATCACATTTAATACACTGGCTCCTGTCACTCGAATAATTTGTGAACCAGGAAACTACATCATCTGACAGACCAAAGCTGACGAGCCTACGCTTTAAGACAAGGTGATCCACAGTGTCAAAGGCTTTTGACAGATCAATGAAGAGCGCTGCACAGTACTGCTTTTTATCAAGAGCAATCATTATATCATTGATCACTTTTGTTGCAGCAGTGATGGTACTGTGCTTTTTTCTAAAGCCTGATTGCAGTTTTGAAAGAAGCTTATTTGAGTATAAAAACTCTTTAAGTTGATCACATACAAGAGATTCAAGAATTTTTGATAAAACACACAAATTTGATATTGGTCTGTAATTAGTTAAAACTGCAGGGTCCCCTCCTTTTAATAGAGGAACAACAAATGCTGACTTCCAAACTAAAGGAATTTCTTTACTCTCGATTGATAGATTAAAGAGTATTGTGAGACGCTGTGCAATAAAATCAGCAGCCACTTTCAAAAAGTAAGGCTCTATCAAATCAGGCCCAGGAGGCGTTCTGTGATTCAGAGCTTTGAGAGCCTTGCGAACTTGCTGTACAGTAAAAGGCACAAATGAAAAAGGTCACCCAGAAAATATTTGAGAGTTTGTACAGTGAGGCACAGGGGCAGAGCCACATCTGGAGTCAAATAAATAACTGTCATGTATTGTGTTTGCCCTCTATTGTAAATGTGGGGTTTTGGTTTTGTTTTTTGTTGCTTTTCTGGCTGGGGGTGCTTTGCTTGGGTTTTTCTGGCCTGTATGTCTCTTGGCTGCCTTCTCTGAGCTTGGTGGGGGGCGGTTCTTTGTGATTGGGTCACGCCTTGTTCTGGGTCTTTCTGCACTTTTTGCTGGGAGTATTTAAACACCACTGGTTGCACCGGGTTTTTGCCTGATCGTTGTGCCCTGTGCCATTGTTTCAAGCTCTGTACCTCGCTCTGTCTACGTCCTGCTTCCACCTTGTGTTTTGACCGCCTGTCTGTATTTTTTGACTACGCCTTTGCCTGACGTTTTGGATGTGTTTGCTTTTCTTGGACTACCTTACTGTGTACCGTACCCAGCTAAGCCTCTCAGTAAATGCTTCCTTGAACCAGAGCTACTAAGTGAGTCCTGCATTTGTCTCCTGCCTTCTTTGTCTGACACTCCTGATAGAACGATCAGGCCAACAATGGATACAGCAGACTCGGACCCGTTCCAGCTGGCTGTTCATCACCATAGCCGCCAGCTGGCAGAACAAGAGGACCGCATCACCGTCTTAAGCACCAGTATCTCTGACCTGGCCAAAAGACAGGACGCCTTCATGTCCTCAGTAAGCGCACAAATTAACGAGCTTGTAACCTCTCTGACGCCTCAGGCTCCGTCCACCTCGGCCTCTACCAACCAGCCGCCGACAGGACCGAGTGCGGGCCCGCTGTTGCCTACAGCTGCCCCTGTCATCTGCAACCAGCTGTCTCGACCTGAGCATTTCTCCGGGGAATCCGGAGACGTCAAGCCTTTCCTTACACAATGCGACCTGCACTTCGAGTTAATGTCAGCAATGTTTCCGTCCGACAGGGCAAAGATCGCCTTCATCATAACTCACCTCACTGGCCGGGCAGCGGCGTGGGCCTCGGCAGAGTGGAGTAGGCAGTCTCCGGCGTGTGGAACGCTCCAGGCTTTCAAGACCGCACTCTGCCAGGTTTTCCAGCATACGTCACTGGGCCGTGAGGCAGCCCGTTCCCTGATGCGTCTCCGGCAGGGAGACAGACGTGTCGCCGACTACGCCATTGATTTCCGCATTCTCGCGGCTAAGAGCGAGTGGAACCCGGCCGCACTCCATGACATGTTCTTCCAAGGCCTGTCCACGCAGATCCAGGATCAGCTGATAGCCGTTGACCTCCCGGAACAACTGGACGAGCTAATCGCGTTAGCCATCTGCACTGATCGCCGGCTGGCGGATCTGCCCCGACGAGATGTGCGCGCCTCGTCCCAGCTCTCGGAATCTTCATCCGCTCGTCACGTCGGGTCCTCGGCTTCCAGCTCCAGCTCGTCTCATGCAGCCTCAGAAGAACCGATGCAGTTGGGTCGTACCCGGCTGACCACTGAGGAGCGGCAGCATCGGAGAGACCAGGGATTGTGTTTCTATTGTGGTCAGGCGGGTCATGTGGTCACTGAGTGCCAAGCCAGGGGTGCCCCCATGCGGACACAACGGGTACGCCGGGTGAGTCAATATGCTATTACTTCTGTCACTCCTCAAAACGTGATCACGGTCAGGTTAATTTCCAATCATTCGTCATGTTCAGTTCCGTTATTTATTGATTCAGGTTCTGACACGAATTTAGTGCAATCTTCTCTCGCCAGGTCTTTACACCTCAAGCTTTACTGTCTCACACGGCCGCTGGTTATGCATGCCGTTGATGGTCATGTACTGGGTCACATCACCCACCACACTCAGTCCGTTCAGTTGATCATAGCCGGTACCCAGAAACGATAAGCTTTCATGTATTCGATAAAATGACTCACTCCGCCATTTTGGGGCATCCCTGGTTAAAAATACATTGTCCGATTATAAACTGGTCCGACGGACAAATCACTTCCTGGGACTCCACCTGTACGGGGCGCTGTTTCGCGATGTCCGTGAGGGTAGCTAATCCCCTTAACCCTGATTTGGCAGGCGTTCCTACTGAGTACCACGATTTTGTGTTTAGCAAAGTCAAGGCAAAGTCGCTGCCACCACATCGTGCTTATGACTGTGCCATTGAGCTACTTCCGGGCATGAGTCCCCCACAGGGAAAACTATTTTCTCTGACCGGTCCTGAACGCATCGCCATGAACGAATACATCCGGGAATCCTTGGAGGCCGGTTTGATTCGCCCATCATCTTCTCTCGCAGGGGCGGGGGTTTTCTTTGTAGAAAAGAAAGATAAGTCACTCCGTCCCTGTATTGACTATCGCAGGCTTAACGATATCACTGTGAAGAACCGTTATCCCCTGCCCCTAATAGCTTCCGCGTTTGAACTACTAGAAGGCGCCACAATCTTCACCAAGCTCGATCTCCGCAATGCCTATCATTTAGTGCGAATCAGACAGGGAGATGAATGGAAGACCGCTTTCAATACTCCCACTGGCCATTATGAATATTTAGTCATGCCCTTTGGCTTAACCAATGCACCTGCGGTATTTCAAAACCTGATTAATAACGTGCTACGAGATTTTTTGGGTAAATTTGTGTTTGTGTATCTCGATGATATTCTGATTTTTTCCCCGGATGCTGAAACACACTCTTGACATGTGCGTACCGTGCTTGAGACCCTGTTACGTAATCAGTTATATGTAAAAGCAGAAAAATGCGAATTTCACAAGTCCACTGTATCATTTCTAGGACTTATAATTACACCAGGGTCTATCCGGATGGACCCAGCTAAGGTAGCCGCTGTGCGTGATTGGTCTACACCTAAGAATCGCAAGGAGGTCCAAAGGTTTCTTGGATTTGCAAACTTTTACCGAAGGTTCATTCGAAATTTCAGTGCGGTAGCTGCCCCTCTGCATAATGTCACCTCAGTACTCTGGCCCTTTTGCTGGACTCCGGAGTGTGAGGAAGCATTTCACGTCCTAAAGAAACGCTTTACTATGGCCCCTGTGTTGCTCCTCCCTGACCCCGCCCTACAGTTTGTGGTCAAAGTAGACGCCTCTGACATAGGGATCGGTGCCGTCTTGCCTCAGGTCCATCCCATTGATCAGAAATTACATCCCTGTGCGTTTTTGTCCTGTAAACTGAGTCTGGCTGAGCGTAATTATCACATCGGTGACCGCAAACTGTTGGCGGTTAAAGTGGCCTTGGAGGAGTGACGCCACTGGTTGGAAGGGGCACAAGTGCCGTTTTTAGTGTGGACCGATCATAAGAATCTCGAATATCTGCGCTCAGCGAAATGACTCAATGCCAGACAGGCTAGATGGTCCATTTTCTTTAGTTGTTTTAACTTCGTTTTATCATACCGGCCTGGAACAAAGAACGGTAAACCCGATGCTCTCTCTCATTGTGAAGAACCATCGGATGAAACGGCTGAACCGGGGTCCGTCTTGCCCACATCCTGCTTCCTTTCAGTTCTTACCTGGGACATTGAGACAAAAGTCCGGTCCGCAATGCGCAGTATTCCTGTACCTCAGGACTGCCCTCCGGGGAGGCTGTACATACCAGAGGGTCTCAGGGGGGAGGTGATTTGTTGGGCACATAGCAGCCGTTTCACTTGCCATCCAGGAATAGGAAAGACAGCCACAATCATCCGGGAAAGATTTTGGTGGCCTCGTTTACTCTCCGACGTCACGGCATATGTTGGGGCATGTACTACATGCGCTATGCACAAGCCGTCCAACCGATCACCCACTGGCAAGCTCCATCCGTTACCTGTCCCCACCCGACCATGGTCACACATCTCAGTGGACTTTGTTACCGGATTGTCTCCTTCCAAGGGACATACTGTAATTCTTACAGTGGTAGATCGTCTATCCAAGATGGCCCATTTTATACCGCTACGAAGCTTCCTACAGCCAAAGAAACCGCAGAGGCCTTGTTAAACCACGTGTTCAGATTACACAGTTTCCCACAGGACATAGTGTCCGATCGAGGGCCCCAGTTTGTCTCACACTTTTGGGGGGAGTTTTGTCATCTCCTGGGAGTCACCTCCAGCCTCACCTCCGGGTATTACCCTCAGGCCAATGGGCAGGCTGAGAGGGTCAATCAGGAGTTGGAAAAGGGACTTCGTATTCTCGCCTCACAGCACCCGGCTTCCTGGTCATCTCAATTAGTATGGATAGAGCTCGCACACAACTGTTTGCCATCTGCTTCTACCGGCTACTCTCCTATCCACGTATCACATGGGTTTCACCCTTCTTTGTTCTCTTCTACAGACTTGACCTCCCGGGTGCCCTCGGCCCTCTCCTTAATCTGCCGTTGTCGCCTAACCTGGGAGCGGGCCCGACGAACATTGCTACAATCTTCGGCGACCTACAAAGAGGCGGCCGACAGGAGGAGGATCCAGGAACCGAGATACTCCCCGGGACAACGGGTTTGGCTCTCCACCCGGCATCTGTCCCTCCGATGTCTGCCGAGGAAACTCGCTCCCAGGTTCGTGGGGCCGTTCCCCATCTCAAGGGTGGTTAATCCAGTCTCGGTACGTCTGTGTCTGCCCCGGTCTATGAGAATTCATCCCACCTTCCACGTCAGCCAGGTCAAGCCTGCTCGGTCCAGTATTCTGTGCCCTCCGGCTGTTCCCTCGCCTACCGCGCGGTTTGTGGCCGGGGGGCCGGTTTTTACTGTGAGGCGCCTCGTGGGGTCTCGGCGGCGTGGGAAGGGGGTGCAGTACTTGGTGGACTGGGAGGGCTACAGGCCTGAGGTATGCTCATGGATCCCCTCTCGTTTCGTTTTGGATCCTGGACTGATCACGGACTTTCGATGAAAGAAGCCTGCCGCTTGGCTAACTCACTAATCCTTGAGTTCAGAGCGGTTAGCTGGTCCTCTTGCTGAGAGAGCTGCCGACTGTGCTGGCGTACCGCCAGCTCGAAGGTGTCTGTGTCTGCTGTGTCCATTGTTGGCCATATTGTACTATCAGGTTTGACAGGCAAGACGGGCTGGACACAAATGCAGGATGCAGGTACACAGCTTAGTGGAGTTAAGGGGTTTACTCAGTAAACAGGCTGGAGTCGGTACACAGATAGGCAGTCCAAAATGAGCAACAGGACATCAGGCTTAGGCGTGGTCGAGGTACACAGACAGGTAGTCAAAAAACACGATGAGGCAAATGAAGCAAGGCAAGGAAATACAAGAAACAGAGCTGGAAAGAGGCACAAGGTGCTACAATCTGGCAAGGGAATAAGGCACAATGGGGAGCAGATAGAGAACAGGTGTGCGTGGAACACACCAGAAGGAGGGGGTGGCCAGACAGAGGGAAACACCCACCACCAAGAGCCAGCAGCGACAGACCCAAACAGAAAAAACCTCAGCATGACAATAAACAAAATGTAACTGAAAAACACAAAGCCAAGAAATAAAAGCCGGCAAATCCCAAATCCTGACAACAGCAAATATACAACCCCTGGCAAAAATGATGGAATCACCAGCCTCGGAGGATGTTCATTCAGTTGTTTAATTTTGTAGAAAAAAAGCAGATCACAGACATGACACAAAACTAAAGTCATTTCAAATGGCAACTTTCTGGCTTTAAGAAACACTATAAGAAATCAAGAAAAAAAATTGTGGCAGTCAGTAACGGTTACTTTTTTAGACCATGCAGAGGAAAAAAATATGGAATCACTCAATTCTGAGGAAAAAATTATGGAATCATGAAAAACAAAAGAACGCTCCAACACATCACTAGTATTTTGTTGCACCACCTCTGGCTTTTCTAACAGCTTGCAGTCTCTGAGGCATGGACTTAATGAGTGACAAACAGTACTCTTCATCAATCTGGCTCCAACTTTCTCTGATTGCTGTTGCCAGATCAGCTTTGCAGGTTGGAGCCTTGTCATGGACCATTTTCTTCAACTTCCACCAAAGATTTTCAATTGGATTAAGATCCAGACCATTTGCAGGCCATGACATTGACCCTATGTGTCTTTTTGCAAGGAATGTTTTCACAGTTTTTGCTCTATGGCAAGATGCATTATCATCTTGAAAAATGATTTCATCATCCCCAAACATCCTTTCAATTAATGGGATAAGAAAAGTGTCCAAAATATCAACGTAAACTTGTGCATTTATTGATGATGTAATGACAGCCATCTTCCCAGTGCCTTTACCTGACATGCAGCCCCATATCATCAATGACTGTGGAAATGTACATGTTCTCTTCATCTTTATAAATCTCATTGGAACGGCACCAAACAAAAGTTCCAGCATCATCACCTTGCCCAATGCAGATTCGAGATTCATCACTGAATATGACTTTCATCCAGTCATCCACAGTCCACGATTGCTTTTCCTTAGCCCATTGTAACCTTGTTTTTTTCTGTTTACGTGTTAATGATGGCTTTTGTTTAGCTTTTCTGTATGTAAATCCCATTTCCTTTAGGCGTTTTTTTACAGTTCGGTCACAGATGTTGACTCCAGTTTCCTCCCATTCGTTCCTCATTTGTTTTGTTGTGCATTTTCGATTTTTGAGACATATTGCTTTAAGTTTTCTGTCTTGACGCTTTGATGTCTTCCTTGGTCTACCAGTATGTTTGCCTTTAACAACCTTCCCATGTTGTTTGTATTTGGTCCAGAGTTTAGACACAGCTGACTGTGAACAACCAACATTTTTTGCAACATTGCGTGATGATTTACCCTCTTTTAAGAGTTTGATAATCCTCTCCTTTGTTTCAATTGACATCTCTCGTGTTGGAGCCATGATTCATGTCAGTCCACTTGGTGCAACAGCTCTCCAAGGTATGATCACTCATTTTTAGATGCAGACTAACGAGCAGATCTGATTTGATGCAGGTGTTAGTTTTGGGTTGAAAATTTACAGGGTGATTCCATAATTTATTCCTCAGAATTGAGTGAGTCCATATTTTTTTCCCTCTGCTTGGTCTAAAAAAGTAACCGTTACTGACTGCCACAATCTTTTTTTCTTGATTTCTTATAGTGTTTCTTAAAGCCAGAAAGTTGCCATTTGAAATGACTTTAGTTTTGTGTCATGTCTGTGATCTGCTTTTTTCTACAAAATTAAACAACTGACTGAACATCCTCTGAGGCCGGTGATTCCATAATTATTGCCAGGGGTTGTAGAAGAATTGAACCCAGTGATGACAGTTATGCTGAGTGTATACAAACCTAATAGTAATTGTAAAAAAAATAATATCTAGGTTTTATGAGACTGTTATGGAAAGTAAACATAACTCAACATTATATGTGAAGTCAAAATGGGAAGGTATCCTGCCAAAAGGTAGGATACCCCCCCTCCTTCTTATCTGGGAGTAGCTGTAGCTGTTGGGCCCAAATTGGCTTGCTGCTTTGGGTGGGGCACTTCATCTGTATCATTGTTTTCTATTTAATCTATACAGAGTATTTTCCCCACTGCACAAGGAGGAGAGGTGGGAATGGAAGGAGAGAGTAAAGGGGACGGGGAGGAAAGAGAAAAAAAGGGGAAAAAAAAGCAATGTGTTTACTCAGTTTGGGGTTTTTTTCAGTGTGTGTGCTTTTTTTTGGTAATGAGATGTTTAATTTTGCGTTGTCGTTAATAATGAAACTGCAATAAAAATTAAAGTATAAAAAAAAATGCAGATTCTAAGATCATCAGTGCAAGCATCCATCCATCCATTTTCTTTCGCTTTATCCGGAGTCGGGTCGCAGGGGCAGCAGCTCAAGCAAAGCTGCCCAGACCTCCCGATCCACACACACTTCCCCCAGCTCCTCCGGGGGAACCCCAAGGCGTTCCCAAGCCAGTCGAGAGACGTAGTCCCTCCATCATGTCCTGGGTCTTCCCCAGGGCCTCCTCCCAATGGGACATGCCCGGAACACCTCTCCAGCGAGGCGTCCAGGGGGCATCCGGAAAAGATGCCCAAGCCACCTCAACTGGCTCCTTTCGACGTGGAGCCAGCTGAGGTGATGGGTGACTGATGGTACCCATCACTTCAAGCAACTGTACATTAATACAAGTTTGTCTGATGTGTCACTACTTTACCAAGGTCTGTAAGAAGACCTAAACTGTCATCCTCAGATGAGAGGAAATTGATTAGGATGTCCAGAAGTAATGCAGGAACCACCAAGGCTCAGTCCTGCCATGAACTGGAAACTGCTGGAAGACCAGCATCACTGTCCAAAGTGAAGATGGTTTTACATCACTATAGATTGAGAAGATGCTGACCAAGAAAGAAGCTCCTGCTCCAAAACTGACACCTTCACCTAGACTGAAATTTGCAGCTGACTACATGGACAAGCCAAATGTCTTCTGGAGAAGATTTTTATGGTCAGATGAGACAAAAACTGAGCTATTTGATGACAATGACAAGAGGTGTGTTTGGAGGAGTAAAGGTGAGGCTTGAAACCTAAGAACACTCTACCTACTGTCAAATGTGGTGGTGGTGCCATCAATTCAATTTCAACTTATTTTAATTTATATAGCGCCAAATCACAACAAAGTTGCCTCAAGTCGCTTCACACAAGTAAGGTCTAACCTTATTAGCCATCATGCTCTGGGGCAGATTTGCTGCTACTGGTAGTGGTTTATTGCATAAAGTGGATGAAATAATCAAGGAGGATGACCTCCAAATTCTTCAATGTCATCTCAAAGCAACAGCTAGACAGTTGCACAACAACTGTGTGTTCCAACAGGACAATGATCCCAAATACACATCAAAACTGGTTCTGGTTCATGTCCAGGATGAGTGCATTTAATCTTCCAACTATAACTGTCTTACAAGTTTACTGTAAAGCAGAAAAATATTTGGGGCATATTCGTGAGAAACACAGCATTGATCAGTCTCATTCTCTCCAACTTCCAGGTGCATTTGTAGCCAAGATTGCACGTCCTCCAAAACGAGCAGGAGCCATTCAGTTTAGTCCCCAAGCAGTGGTGGGCCAACACCAGAGTCAGACGTGCCTCATGCTGCGAGCTACCAACCTCCTGAACCGACCTCTGGTAGATGTGAAGGTGAGTGCTGTGCTGTATGAGGAAGATGAAGGCCAGACCCTGCATCAGACATCCTTGGAGTTCCACTTGGATCATTTAGGCCAGCAGCCTTGTCCCTTCTTCATTTTCCCACTCACTTTTTACCATCCCCTGGACCGCCAAAGCCCGCTCTATCCAACCCTGTGTGAGGGCACATCCAACCACTTTGAGCTGGTAGTGTTCCTGTCTGCCTTACAGCAGGGAAGCGGAGCCTTCTGCCAAAAGAAGACCTCCTACCTCCGTCAAGAAATCCAGTTTGACCGTCGCTTTGTGCCTGCTTTGGAGCTGGATGGTCAGGGGAGGTACATGGTGAACAGGCGGCACTTTGACACAGCCCACTCAAAGGGTCCTTTGGCAAAAGACTGTGTCGTGCAGATCAACGGAGATGGCAGTGACAGAATGTAACACTGCCACAGGGGGATCCTGGAGGAACTCAGCTTCTGAGGGATAAGTGGGGAATGCACCTCTGGAACAAGAAGTCATGGGGTGCTTTAATCGGGTACAGGAACCCTGAGTCTGATGGTGGAGTCTGTCACCGTGCACACTGGACGAGGGGCAAGTCAGGTCTCTGATCCATCAGTCAATCTCATTTCTATTTATTCATTTCAAATTGTTCTTAGATATTGAAATTGAGAAAATGAATTTTTATTTCATTCTTTGTAATTTACATGTAAGCTAATGTCTGTGTGAACGATGATCAAGCCCTGTTTTAAATCAGTCATCCGATTAGCGGTTGCTAATAAATCATGACACACAATCTAACGTGGCCAACGTACCTGCATGTTTGGACTCGGAAGAAATCCAAAATCAGCCACTGTGTTGAGTAGTGTTTTAACTTAGGATGAATAAATTGCTGTTATAACTGTTAAATTGTTCTATTCTAAATTGTTGTTAATAATTTTTTCTGTATTGTGAACCACTTACTCTGCCTCTCTTTTCACCAGACTTGTGTGCCTTGATTGAGTGAAGAGTTCCCTGGGTGAAATTCCCAGGGTGTTGTCAGAAATATGATCTATCATTTTCTTTCATGATCTTTGATTGTTTCATTGATTAAAACAACTCCTCTGCTTTGCTGCACATGATTACCAGAGGGATACGTACTAAGTTACAGAGTTACTGGAGTGTCCTGCTTTGAATGAAAGCATATTTTCTGACGTCCGCCAATCCAGATCTGGATCACCTCCAAAATGTAATGGATGCTTTCATGGCCTAATATCTATACGTGGTGAAAATTTCATCAAAATCTATGAAGTAGTTTACACATAATCCTGCTAACAGACTTACAGACAAATAAATAAATAAATAAATGCCAATGATTTTATTACGTCCTTGGTGGATGTAATAAAATTAACATACCCGTTTTCCCTAAAGTGAAGGAGACTTATTTCAAAATAATTCATCAGATTTATCCAACTGCTGTCTTTCTTATTTGGATGTGAACCCTTGTGTTTTGTGTGATGAGTCTGAAGAGACCATCGAGCACATGTTTGTCTTTTGACCTGTGTGTCAGAATGCAGGTGCAATGTGGCCTGGACACAAATGCAGGACTCCAGAACACAGATGTTGGAATAATAAAAGGCTTTATCTTAAGATGCAGCAGGGATTCGGTATACAGTATGGCAGGCAGAGAGGCAGAGGTACAAACAATCGAGAGGCTGAGGCGTGGTGCAGGCGAGCAAAGGTCAAAACACAGCATGACAAAGTACAAGGACAAAGACAAAGATGAAATCCAAAAATACAAAGCAAGGTCAAAAAATACCAAGAGGCAACAGGACAAGAAACAAAGGCTGGAACGTGGATAACAAGATCACAATGAACTGGCACCGAAGTGAGGGAAGTGAAGGTTCTGGATAGAGGTGTTGTCTGGGGAAGCAAAGAAGAGTGAAGAGAGTCAAGAGGATGAGTGAGTGAAAAACAAAGTGGTCTTCTTTGCCTGATGGAACTACAGCTGATAGTACAGTTCAATGTCAGTTTGCAGTTTAGAGTAGCTATCAGAATTTGTAGGCCATCGCTCACGGAGTCCAGGTAGGATCATCAACATTAAACACACTCACTCAGAGGTAACTTTCAAAAAGAACATATATTCTCAGTCATCAACGGGAACAATATGACAGTACACCGGTGTTGTTCACTAAACAAGAAATAAAATAAGATGCGTGCAAAAAATAGAATAAAAATCAATCAATCAATCAATCAATTTTTTTTTATATAGCGCCAAATCACAACAAACAGTTGCCCCAAGGCGCTTTATATTGTAAGGCAAGGCCATACAATAATTACAGAAAAACCCCAATGGTCAAAACAACCCCCTGTGAGTGTCTGTCTCCCTGATCTGAATTGGGAGCTGGTTCCACAGGAGAGGAGCCTGAAAGCTGAAGGCTCTGCCTCCCATTCTACTCTTACAAACCCTAGGAACTACAAGTAAGCCTGCAGTCTGAGAGCGAAGCGCTCTATTGGGGTGATATGGTACTACGAGGTCCCTAAGATAAGATGGGACCTGATTATTCAAAACCTTATAAGTAAGAAGAAGAATTTTAAATTCTATTCTAGAATTAACAGGAAGCCAATGAAGAGAGGCCAATATGGGTGAGATATGCTCTCTCCTTCTAGTCCCCGTCAGTACTCTAGCTGCAGCATTTTGAATTAACTGAAGGCTTTTTAGGGAACTTTTAGGACAACCTGATAATAATGAATTACAATAGTCCAGCCTAGAGGAAATAAATGCATGAATTAGTTTTTCAGCATCACTCTGAGACAAGACCTTTCTGATTTTAGAGATATTGCGTAAATGCAAAAAAGCAGTCCTACATATTTGTTTAATATGCGCTTTGAATGACATATCCTGATCAAAAATGACTCCAAGATTTCTCACAGTATTACTAGAGGTCAGGGTAATGCCATCCAAAAACAAAAAAAAAATGTGTCCTTTATTGTGGATTTTTTTTTTTTATTTTGTGGGGGGGGGGGGGGGTTATTGAGCTCAGTTTATCTTTTCGTTGGGGCCCATGGTTTGCGTTCATTTCTGTCCTACCACACCACAAGTAAGGAGGTGAGTACAGCTGTCCTTCTTCTCCTCAGCTCTGGCTCGCCATCCAGTCCGTCGGATCTGGATCTCCAAGCTGGTGCCCGGTGAACCATCTGGTGGCTAACCGCTGGCTGCTGATCTCTTCCCTCCAGAGTAGACTCCTGATGCAATGACATCCGCTCTTGATGTCATTAAAATCTCTCAAAAAATCTAACCTGTGAAGCAGGTCACATTCACTTGTCTCAGTAAAATTAAACTACTCAAGGCCACTAATTCATGGTTAAAATAGTTAATAACAACATGACCTATATAAATTCAAAAACTTAGAAAAATAAATAAATAAAAAATAAAATATAATTTTCTTTTCTTCCTTTACAGGTTTCACTTCACTAGTTTACAACTTCTCACTTAAATCAGACCCTTCATCATCAACTACTTCAAAAAGTGATGAAGCAAAATTTTATCCCCTTTTTTCCACACACACACCTAGACTTTACACACGGTAGGCTACATCCACACACACACATGCACACACATGATAAGTAACCACACAGTGAAATGATTTCCAAAGTGGTAGTCACAAAATTTTTCAGCAACTGACCATTTAAGCGCCAAAAATTCCAGCTTATGATCTGGGTACCTGCTGTCACTCCGCAATAGCCCTCTGCTCACATAAGCGATGACGCGGAGTTGACCTTCCTGTTTTTGATAAAGGACAGCACCCAGGCTGCTGGTGCTGGCATCAGTGTGCTGTAAATATGGCTTTTGAGGATCGGCGAAACCCAACACAGGGGCAGTGGTAAGTGATTCAATGACCTGCTCGAACGTCTGCTGACAAGCAGAAATTCATCGACCTCCAAAGGGTTCTTTTGGGTTGTGGTAAGTCTGATCAGTTGTCTGCTTCAAGTTGGACTTCTTGCGTGGAGGTGGTTAGCCAGAAGTGAGGCCGTGCAGGGGCTTCACAATGTTAGAGTACCCTTTCACAAACCTCCTGTAGTACACAAGCAAACCCTTAGAAGAACCTCAGTTCTCTAAGGTTCTTTCTTTTCTTTTCTTTCTTTTCTTTATTGTTTATTTGATGAGGACAATGCACATTAAAGTGGATATGACACCTAAAAAATGAGGTAAAACTAATAGAAATATCAAAATATACATACAGTATAGTAAGTTGAAAGTGGTTTTAATTATTATCACTGAGAAATAAAGTTTGTACAGTTTCTCAAAAGTGTGTTTCTTGGAAAGTGTGCTGGTAGCGTTCCATCAGCGGTCACGTGATGCCGTGACGTCACAGCGTGTAGAGTCCCGTCTTTGTCTGTTAGATTAACAACAGGAACTTCCCACTGTCGCCAAGTGCTTGCTCACAGGGGGTCGTTTTGACCGTTGGGGTTTTTCCGTAATTATTGTATGGCCTTTCCTTGCAATATAAAGCACCTTGGGGCAACTGTTTGTTGTGATTTGGTGCTATATAAATAAAATTGATTTGATTTGATTTGAATTGAAAGTGACGAGATCAAGAACTTTTCTGACTCCTCTTCAAGTGTGGATTATTTCTGACTCGGATCCTGAGGATGTCACAGCAGTGATTAGACTCTACAGATTGGAGCCGTATCTTTCGGATGAACATTCAAATCAGGAGCATTCTGGAAGCGAAAATAATGCCAATGGTGTTTATGGCGGAGCCAAAGCAGAGGCAAGAGACGTGCCAATTCCGATGGATTTTGAAAGGCTGCAGAATATGGAATGCTAAGGGAGGCTTTGATTTTTCTTGCTGCTGTTTATAACACTCTAATTACAGTGGTCCGTCGTTTATCGCAGAGTTACGTTCTAAAAATAACCCGCAATAAGTGAAATCCGCGAAGTAGTCAATGCTATTTTTTGCAATTATAATAGATGTTTTAAGGCTGTAAAACCCCTCACTACACACTTTATATGCCAGATCGGGGCAGGTCCGCACAGCAGACAGGAGTGCGGTGTGAGTGGCCCGGAGGCATCAGAGGCAGTGAGAGCAGTGATGCAGACCGGTGCCGCGACCGGCCCACTTCATAAGGATGCAGAACACAATGCGCTGTTAAAAAAAAAAAAAGCATGCAAAATTGCACAAAAAAAAATCAGCAAAACTGCGAGGCCACGAAAGGTGAACCGCGTTATAGCGAGGGACCACTGTATAGCATTTTTGATTTGAGTATCTGTTTACTGCCTTTGTTATTGT
Source organism: Thalassophryne amazonica (assembly GCF_902500255.1). NCBI lineage: Eukaryota > Metazoa > Chordata > Actinopteri > Batrachoidiformes > Batrachoididae > Thalassophryne > Thalassophryne amazonica. Next base: position 145,160,746 of record NC_047106.1, on the reverse strand, counting down.
TCTGGAGCCGCGATAGTGTAGCTATTACTTGTGGACCACCGTCATTACCGTCGGGTTTTTGCCGTTTTCCAGTGCCTGGCATTGCATTCATCCGTGTTTAGTTACGTTATTTTCATGAAAGAATAGGAAATAAATGGCAAAAGTTTCGAAAAAGATCGCCGAAAACAACAGTGAACATGCCGCCGCCGTGTTTACTACGTAAGTTCCCTGACATTTCAAGATTATTGTGAACATATTATTTGTGGTTGACATTTTATGTGTTCCTGTGAGCAGTGACAACATGGAGACGGTAAAGGAAAGTGTCTGCTGTCGGGAGCAAATGCGTGTGTGCGAGCGGAGCGAGCGGCAGCCGGACATTTCGTGCATCACACAACACCGCGGCTTTCGATCAATCTGCCTGGACTTGAAAAGGCTAAAACCTTTCGCCCTTGTGTTTGTGCAATATGCTGCGACACACTGGTCAGGCATATCGACAAACAAGTCCCTGAGAGCTGTGTTTAATCAGTTTTTGCCGCTAAAAAAATGTGTAAACAACGGCCGCCAGGCATGCAAGCCAATACGGTCTACACGTAGTGACGTATTTTAGGCTTGGTGCTCAGTGGGAAGCTGGTCACGGGGCGTGCACATTTTTCAGCGGCGGGATGTGCAAATGTTATATATAACGGGAGAATCGCGTCCATTTTCCAAAAACACTTAGGTTGACCGAATTATATAACCTTTGTTATATGTAATAAGACTATGTTGTCTTTAAGTGTCACATCCACTTTAATGAACACTTTGTACATTTTCATGACATAGTGTAAATATGCCAGATTTAGCTAGAAGCTGTTTTCCATCTGTCGTCCTCAGACACAACAACAAACAATAATTACAATAAATACAAAACATTAAATTATATATAATACATCTCACCTGTGTTGACAGGTTTGATTGTTTTTGAGCCATTTTTAAGCTCATTTTTAAAAGCACTCAGGGTGGAACTGTCTCATATGGTTGTTGGAAGACTGTTTCACAGTAATGAGTGGAATATGGCTTTTTAGCAAACACTTTGATGGCTTTTTAATAAAGTTGCTCTAAAGGTTTCAGTACTGTCATACCAGCAAATGACCATGTTGTGCAGCAATATTCAATATGAGACAGGATCATACAGTGAAGGTACGATCGAGCAGCATCAGTCGAAACACAAAGCCTGATTTGTTTAAAGTTTTGAAGGTTAAATTTTCCGGTGTTGACAACTTTTTTCACATGGTTTTGAAGGAAAGATTAGAGTCCAAGATGATTCCAAGGTACTTGAAATGGGATACCATTTCAAGTACCTCTCTACCTATCGACACTTTGAGACTGTTCTGCTCTATTAGTCTTTTTGAAAATGTCATACAAACTGTTTTAGTTGTGTTAAGCATCAGGCAATTATCATTAAGCCAGTCTTGTACTTTGTTTAAAATATTGGTAAGTTTGTAAGATATTATCAGTTGTAGTACCATAGGTGTAATTAATGCATTGTCTGCATACATTTGATTATTGAGATCACAGCATACCTCTGGAAGGTAATTTATGTATAATGCAAATAATAAGTGCCCCAGGACTGACCCCTGTGGGACACCTACAGGACAACTATGAAAAGAAGATTTGACTCTGTCAACTGTAACACTCTGAGTTCTGTTTAAAAAATACGATTCAAACCACTGAACTGCTCCAGGTGAGAAATTAAAGTATGTGAGTTTATTAAGCAAAACTTTGTGACTGTGTCAAATGCCTTCCTGAAGTCAAGAAACACTGCACCTACACAGGAATACTTATCCAATAGACACTTAACCTTTTCAGTTAACATACAGCTGGCTGTTTCAGTTGAGTGGTGTGACTGAAACCCAAACTGCATTTGATGTAGTGGTGTGAAGCCTTTATCAAGGTGTTTGATAAGCTGATTTCCAAACCATTTTTCAGCTACCTTGGAGATAAATGGAAGAATGCTGATTGGCCTGTAATTGGCCTCTTGAGTTTTACAGCCTGATTTAAAAATGGGAGTCACTGAAGCAACTTTCCAGGCTGTTGGGACTGTTTTATGACGAATTCACAAATTAACCATATGAGTGATAGGTTGTACTAAGGCATGTGTTTTTATAAAGTTGGTATCCATACCATATACATCTTTGGCTTTGGAACATTTAAATCCTTTAATAATTTTTAATACTTTGTCTTCAGTTATTTCGTCCAATTGAAAAATGGGTTGGTCACAGTTTAGAAAACAAGGTGCAACAGAGGTGGAGGAAAACTAATTTGTTATATTGAGGACACTATTTAAAAAGTAGTCAATCAAAGTATTTGCTACACTCAACAAAAATATAAACGCAACACTTTTGGTTTTGCTCCCATTTTTTATGAGATGAACTCAAAGATCTAAAACTCACCAGACATGTCACCCATTGAGCATGTTTGGGATGCTCTGGACCGGCGTATACGACAGCGTGTACCAGTTCCTGCCAATATCCAGCAACTTCGTACAGCCATTGAAGAGGAGTGGACCAACATTCCACAGGCCACAATTGACAACCTGATCAACTCTATGCGAAGGAGATGTGTTGCACTGCATGAGGCAAATGGTGGTCACACCAGATACTGACTGGTATCCCCCCCCCCAATAAAACAAAACTGCACCTTTCAGAGTGGCCTTTTATTGTGGGCAGTCTAAGGCACACCTGTGCACTAATCATGGTGTCTAATCAGCATCTTGATATGGCACACCTGTGAGGTGGGATGGATTATCTCAGCAAAGGAGAAGTGCTCACTATCACAGATTTAGACTGGTTTGTGAACAATATTTGAGGGAAATGGTGATATTGTGTATGTGGAAAAAGTTTTAGATCTTTGAGTTCATCTCATACAAAATGGGAGCAAAACCAAAAGTGTTGCGTTTATATTTTTGTTGAGTATATTTTTTAGGATCTTTCTCCAGAACATTATAAATATCTAAGTCAAGAGTATTATTGTCATATTTGCTATTTTTACCAAGTAAATTATTTAGTGTCTGCCAAACTTTCTTCCCATCCTTTGAATCTTCAATTTCCTCGAAAATTGGCTTTGGCTTTCCTTAAGGTTTGAGTAACTTTATTCTGCAAAAGAATGAATTTTAACCTGTGAGCAGTCGAGTTTTCAGATACATCTTAAGCTGCATGTCTCCAGATCTCATCAGACCTTTACAGGTTTGATCGAACCATGGGAGTTGTTTTTGACCTTTCTTGACCCTGAAGTTGAACTTCCTAGTAAAAGCAGATATTACATCTCTGATTTTCTTAACAAAAAATATCACTGCTAGTGTCTATGATACATGATGTGAGTGTTTCCTCCCAATTAATTCTGTTTATTGCTTCACTAAAATTTTGCAATTTTTTATTTATTTTTTTTTTTTCACATTAACATAGGAGGGAGAGGAGGTTTTAAGTAATCTTGAAAAGCTTGAATTGGTGAGCTTCCTTGTCAAAAAAGTATACAACCCCTGGCAAAAATGATGGAATCACCGGCCTTGGAGGATGTTCATTCAGTTGTTTAATTTTGTAGAAAAAAAAGCAGATCACAGACATGACACAAAACTAAAGTCATTTCAAATGGCAACTTTCTGGCTTTAAGAAACACTATAAGAAATCAGGAAAAAAAAACAAAAAACTGTGGCAATCAGCAACGGTTACTTTTTTTAGACCAAGCAGAGGGAAAAAAATATGGAATCACTCAATTCTGAGGAAAAAATGATGGAATCATGAAAAACAAAAGAACGCTCCAACACATCACTAGTATTTTGTTGCACCACCTCTGGCTTTTCTAACAGCTTGCAGTCTCTGAGGCATGGACTTAATGAGTGACAAACAGTACTCTTCATCAATCTGGCTCCAACTTTTTCTGATTGCTGTTGCCAGATCAGCTTTGCAGGTTGGAGCCTTGTCATGGACCATTTTCTTCAACTTCCACCAAAGATTTTCAATTGGATTAAGATCCGGACTATTTGCAGGCCATGACATTGACCCTATGTATCTTTTTGCAAGGAATGTTTTCACAGTTTTTGCTCTATGGCAAAATGCATTATCATCTTGAAAAATGATTTCATCATCCCCAAACATCCTTTCAATTGATGGGATAAGAAAAGTGTCCAAAATATCAACGTAAACTTGTGCATTTATTGATGATGTAATGATGGCCATCTCCCCAGTGCCTTTACCTGACATGCAGCCCCATATCATCAATGACTGTGGAAATTTACATGTTCTCTTCAGGCAGTCATCTTTATAAATCTCACTGGAACGGCACCAAACAAAAGTTCCAGCATCATCACCTTGCCCAATGCAGATTCCAGATTCATCACTGAATATGACTTTCATCCAGTCATCCACAGTCCACGATTGCTTTTCCTTAGCCCATTGTAACCTTGTTTTTTTTCTGTTTAGGTGTTAATGATGGCTTTCGTTTATCTTTTCTGTATGTAAATCGCATTTCCTTTAGGCGGTTTCTTACAGTTCGGTCACAGACGTTGACTCCAGTTTCCTCCCATTCGTTCCTCATTTGTTTTGTTGTGCATTTTCGATTTTTAAGACATATTGCTTTAAGTTTTCTGTCTTGACGCTTTGATGTCTTCCTTGGTCTACCAGTATGTTTGCCTTTAACAACCTTCCCATGTTGTTTGTATTTGGTCCAGAGTTTAGACACAGCTGAATGTGAACAACCAACATCTTTTGCAACATTGCGTGATGATTTACACTCTTTTAAGAGTTTGATAATCCTCTCCTTTGTTTCAATTGACATCTCTCGTGTTGGAGCCATGATTCATGTCAGTCCACTTGGTGCAACAGCTCTCCAAGGTGTGATCACTCCTTTTTAGATGCAGACTAACGAGCAGATCTGATTTGATCCAGGTGTTAGTTTTTGGGATGAAAATTTACAGGGTGATTCCATAATTTATTCCTCAGAATTGAGTGATTCCATATTTTTTCCCTCTGCTTGGTCTAAAAAAGTAACCGTTACTGACTGCCACAATTTTTTTTTCTTGATTTCTTATAGTGTTTCTTAAAGCCAGAAAGTTGCCATTTGAAATGACTTTAGTTTTGTGTCATGTCTGTGATCTGCTTTTTTCTATAAAATTAAACAACTGAATGAACATCCTCCGAGGCCGGTGATTCCATAATTATTGCCAGGGGTTGTATAACTGTGATCTGAAATGCCAGTCAGAAAGTTATGTCTTTCAATTGTATCAGGCTTATTTGTAAACAAAAGGTCTATTCTTGTTTGTGATTTAGTAGTCAGTCTGGTTGGTTTGGCTATTAACTGTTTGAGACTAAAATTTGATTGCGTTTTTTCCTTTCCTCATCATAAAACACAGCCTTGGCATTTGGGGGACGACACACACAAATACAAACTAAAGACATTTCATTGGACAGCTTGATTTTGACACCAGCACCATCAAATTCAAAAGCTGCTGGCAATTCCAACTGATTACATGTTAAAACTGCTTTTAACTTAAGGCCCGGTCCCACTGGCGTTTAGGATGATTTGCGTATGAATTGTGCACAAAATTGGTTTATATTCGCTAAACATTCACAATATCTGTGAAACATGCTTGTATGACTCGGCCGACATCCTCACACGTCCTCAATTATCCGCAGAGGCACATTTTTCCGTTGTCAGGATTCTTGAGCTGCACAAAATTTTTGTTGCAGATGACAGCCGTCTTACATACTCAATACATACTTAATCTATGCTCTGTATATCCGCTATTATCCGCTGATATCCGCAACAGACGGGGTATTGTGGTTTGGCAGCGGACAGGGACAGTGTGTAAAACGGATATATAAGCATGCCTATCACGTCCACATCACAGACTAAAATAAGTTGTAACGCACGCATACAGAGTGTCCATGAATAAAGCATTTGTATTATGTCTGCTTTGTATCTGATCTGTGAACAATTTGCGAATGCATAACAAACAGAAATCGACATACCTGCCAGTCAGTGTCAGTCCAGCTGTGGAGACATACAGATGTAGTTATGGATCCCCAAAGACATAGTGTGATAGTTGCTGCCATCCAACAACATACCAATCAAGAGTCCAAGTCCCGCAATTGCTCCAGAGGCTGTGGTGTGGGTGTGAATAGTGATGCTGAAAGGCCCGAGTGCGCTTCTTTTATGACTGCAATGCAGATGCCGCGTATGCGCAATACAACCGCTGTTTCCGCAACACATGCACAATGCATTCTCAATACATCTGTAATACTTCCATGATAATCGCAATGCGTCCAATCCATTTCCTCAATACATGCGTTATACATCCGTGATTGTTCATCATATATTCGCTATACATTATTAATATATCCGTAATTCATACTGAAAAATTTGTCATTTTTGGCCAATGTTGCTGTGGACGACAACGAACGCCCGTAATTTGTATACTCAATTCATGCGCCTTGGCCTTGCCTTACAATATAAAGCGCCTTGGGGCAACTGTTTGTTGTGATTTGGCGCTATATAAAAAAAAAATTGATTGAATTGATTGATTGATTGATGCGCAATTAATCCTCTCCCCAGTGGGACTGGGCCTTCCCCCCACCCCCCACCTTTCCCCTTTCGCTATCCTTCTCTAACCCTAATACTTGATATTTAGGCATTGTTACCAAGACTTCAGGTGATGATGATTTCAACCATGTCTCAGAGAGACCAAGGATGTCTATATTAGAATCAGTCAGAAGATGCTCCCTTTGTTCACATTTGTTACACAGACTACAGATGTTCAAATGAGGGACTCATTTCTGAGGGACTGGCCAAGTTTTGACAGAAGCAATTTTCTCTGGGTCAGTCTCGACCCCATTCCTAGAAATGACATGTCCAAGGTACTTGACAGAGGTCTGGAAAAAAGAATACTTTTCAGGTGAAAGCTTTAGACCAAATTCCTTAAGGGGACCAAGAACCTTCATGAGGCAGGCCTCGTGCTCCTTCAGGGTTGCAGAGAAAATGATCAGATCGTCCAGGAAAACCAAGACTTCCTTCAAGTGCATGTTGCCCTTGCATTTTCCATTAACCTTTGAAAGGTACTTGGTGCGTTTGTCACACCCTGCGGCATCCAGTTAAATTCTCAAAACCCGAGGGGACATACGAATGCTGTCTTAGGTTTGTCTGTCTCCTTGACTTCAATCTGGTAAAACTGGACTTTAAATCAAGAACGGAAAACCACTGGGAGCCTGAAAGTGCAGAGAAGATATCTTCCAAGCTTGGGAAGCGCATATGCATCCTTTATCGTCTGCAGGTTCAGCTTGCGATAGTTGATGCAAAGTCTGATTGTACCGTTCTTTTACCTTACCACCACAATCAGGGATGAAAAAGGGGACTCCTATTCCCTAATAACCCCAGTATCCAGGAGCTCTTGGACGTGCCTGCGAACAGCTTTAACATCAGCTGGGTGTATTGGCCAAGGCCACAGCTTGAAAGCAGTCTCATCTGAAAGCTTAATGTGATGCGCAACTTTGTCTATTCACCCAAAATCCAAATCATGTTGCACAAACACTTCTGACATGCTATGAAGTTGCTGGAGAGTGCAGCAAAGATGCCCGAGCCACCTCAGCTGGCTCCTTTCGACGTGGAGGAGCAGCGGCTTGACTCTGAGCTCCTCCCGAGTGACAGAGCTCCTCACCCTATCTCTAAGGGAGCAACTCATCTCGGCCGCTTGTACTCGCGATCTTGTTCTTTTGGTCATGAGCCAAATCTCATGACCATAGGTGAGGATTGGAACGTAGATCGATCGGTAAATCGAGAGCTTTGCCCCCCTGCTCAGCTCTCTCTTCACCACGACAGTCCGATACAGCGACCGCATCACTGCAGACACTGCACCGATCCGTCTATCGATCTCAGGCTCCATCCGCCCCTCACTCGTGAACAAGACCCCGAGGCCAACCTCAGAGTCAACCAAGCAAGACTTCACTATTAACCCGGCAAGCAAGGAAGATGAAGATGGATGCTCAACCACAGCAGTCTTCTCATTCTGGAAGTGGTTAGCTACAGCAACACCCTCGATGACAATGGTCTCTCCAGCCGGAATGGCCTCCTGGCCCTTCCCTGTAGCCTCACCATGCCATGGCTATCATTAGCCTGCCTGCATCAAAGTTCAAGGACTTTGATCACAGCTTGATAGCCATAATGGGCTGGCTGGTAGTTGGTTGGCTCACTGTCTGAATAAATGTCATACAAGACATCCATGGTATTGGTACCTATCAGGACAAGGGACTGAGTCGACCGGACATCAGGCACAACCAAAGCAAGGGTAGGTGCCCCTATTGATACACTAAGCAAAGCCTGTGGTAAGGCAATGGTCATTTCAACGTAACCTAAGTAAGGCACGGATTGCCCATTTGCTCCCTCTACCTGTAAGAGATAGTGCAGAGGTTTGATCTCTTGTTCAGCTAGGTGCTGATCATAAAACAAATGGGGGATGGTGGTGACCTGTGAACCTGTATCGAGAAGACAGTTAACTTGCAACTTGCCGTTCATGGTCACTTCAGCTGTACATCTTGTACCAACCAACCCAGAAGGAAGCTTAAAAGTGCAGCTTCTTTTCAAGCATTTTGAAGTGGCACACACATGCACCTTGCATTCCTTTGAGGAGCGTGGTTGCCTTTCTTCAGCCCCTGCCTGCTCCATGCTAGAGACTGAGTCTAGTTTAAAGGTAAGCTAGGGTGGTTCTGCTGGTCCCACTCACACTGCCTTTCCTCTTGCTGTTTTCTCTTCTCAAGCACTAAAGTTGGGTTTGAGTCATTAATGTTGCTATGCGCCCCCTCACCGCAGGTAAAGCAGTACCAAGGTCTGGGTCTGTTTATGTGGTTCTTTCTTGGTTGCTTTGACATGTCTGGCTTTGTACTGTATGTTGCTTTTTCCTGTGTACTCCCTGTAGCACCCCTATAACTGAAACCCTTGGACTTCTTCTGAGTCATTAAGGTGGTTAGCTGACTCTGGAGTTTAGCTACCTGTTTAATAAGATCATCAATGGCATTGGAATTGGTCATTGTGTTCTCCGTCGGCTCAAGAATGCTGTTGCTCTGCGACTGGAGTTGAGCTCTCTGCTTTGTGGGCCCTACATGTTTTCTCATGTGCCCAGCTTTGGTTTCCTGTCTGTCCTCCTCAGTACGTAGCATTAGTAGAAGCTCTGAAAACAGAGGTGGGGAGTTTTTCTTCTGTTCATGTTGTAGACTAGAGAACAGAGCAGCGTCCCAACAACCCCTACAAAATTGCTTGAGGAGATGTTTATCCGCTTCTGTGGTGCAACCCCCCCTCCCCCCCAACAGCCTGGTTAAGCATGAGCTGCAACTGCTGCAGGTAAGTCGACAGCTTCTCGCCAGAATCCTGGAGAGTATTCATGACTTGAGCAATCAGCTCTTCTCCATTTTCAACTGCATCAAAAGCTGAATTTAGAAGTTGCAGGTAGGCAGAAGGTAATGAGTTGGAGTGAAACCCTTTAACCACATCCGCTGTGGGTGAAAGCAGACTCTCCAGGATCCTTCGAGACACTTGGAGAGGAGACATGCTAGGATCATTCAAAAGGAGTTCAATGTGCAAACGCCAAGTAGAACCTTTTTCTTCTGGTGCAAACTTTTTCTTCCGGCGCTTCCAGGTGGTTGCAGCTGGGTCACTTCGCAGCTCCGTATTTGCGCACTTTTTTCCAACTTTTTAACTTTATTTATTTTATTTTATTTTATTGTTACACTTACTGTAAGGCTAGGGCTATGCTGACACAGTATTTTTCTACAAATTCGTGGATACTTTTTACCTGTTTTTGCCACGATGTGTGTCGGGACACCCCCCGCATGCTGCGCACCTACTGTCTACACGAAAGAACAGCTGATCGCCCTGAGAGGAGCTGCTCAGCTTTTCCCGTGGGACAAAGCCGGCAAGTGTGACGAGCTGACTGCACTCACACGGTACCAGTGGGAATACAGAGACAGCACACTGATGATCTTCACGGAGACCTGGCTTACCCCGACCATCCCAGACTCTGCTGTAGCCATCGACAACTTTCATCTGCTATGCTTGGACAGGACGGAGGACAGTGGGAAGCGGAGAGGAGGATGACTTTCAGTTTATGTGAGTGAAAAATGGTCTAAAGCAGAACACTGTACTGTTAAGATGCAGATGTGCAACAAACACATCGAACTTCTTGCTGTTAACATTAGGCCATATCATCTGCCTCGGGAGTTCTCACAAGTTATGGTGATAGCTGTGTATGTAGCCCCATCTGCTAACCCTGAAATTGCTTGTGAGCATCTCCTAAATTGCATCAGTGATCTGCAGTCAAGACACCCACAGGCCCTGTTCCTCACCACTGGGGACATCAACCACTCCAACCCTGCCTCTGTCCTCCCCACACACACTCAGTATGTGATCTGTCCCACCAGAGACAATAAAACACTGGACTTATTTTTTGCCAGTGTGAAGGAGGCATACACCTCTTCCCCCCTTCCCCCATTGGGCAGATCAGACCACAATCTCATCCATTTGGCACCAGTATATGTCCCCCTTGTGCGAAGGCAGCCTGCTGAGTCTCGGATTGTACAGAAGTGGTCTGCAGAGAGTGAGGCGGCACTTAGAGACTGTTTCAGCACAACTGTGTGGTCTCAACTCTGTGACCCTCACAAGGAGGACATAAACGCCATGACAGAATGCGTCACAGACTACATCAACTTCTGCTTTGAAAACACCGTACCTACCCGGACAGTGCGGTATTTCTTGAACAACACACCATGGATTAACCCTGACATAAAGACTCTGCTGAAGGAGAAGAAGAGAGCCTTTAAGTCAGGGAACCGAGAGGCCCTGAAGAATATACAGAGAGAACTGAGAAGGGAAATTCGCAAGGCTCAGACCGCCTACAAGAGGATGTTGGAGGAGCAGCTCCAACACCAGAACATCCGGGGGGTGTGGAGCAGCTTGAAAACCATCTCTGGGTTCAAACCCCCTCCCAAACAGGCGGAAGGGGACCATCAATGGGCAAACAACCTCAACAAGTACTTCCTGAGGTTTGACACAACCGCTCCTCCTCCTCCCCCTGCTCTGTCTTCGGTGCTTCTGCCCAGTATCCCCCCTCCCCCTCCTTACACCTCCGCTCACACCATCACCACAGACTGCTTCATTCCCAATACACATCCCGGCACCAGCCAGACCTCCTTCCCCACCTACACCACTACCTTCCCCCCCACCTCTTCACGGCAGATCAGGTCAGGAGCCAGCTGAAGAGACTAAAGAGCAAAAAGGCAGCAGGCCCAGACAAGATCAGCCCGAGGCTCCTCAAATCCTGCGCAGATGAGTGTGTGGGGTCATGGAGCGGGTCTCCAACCTGAGCCTGAAGCTGAGGACGGTACCACACCTCTGGAAAACGTCATGTGTGGTCCCAGTGCCCAAAACACCGCACACCAAGAACCTCAACAGCTTCAGGCCAGTGGCACTTACATCCCACCTGATGAAGACCCTAGAGCACCTCATCCTGTGTCACCTCTGCTCCATGGTGAGCTCTGCTATGGACCCACAGCAGTTTGCTTACCAGCCTGGCATCGGAGTGGAGGACACCATCATCTCCCTGCTGCACCGCTCACTGTCCCACCTGGAGAGGCCTGGCAGCACTGTGAGGATTCTTTTCTTTGACTTCTCCAGCGCTTTCAACACCATCCAGCCGCGGCTCCTGAGGGACAATCTGGTGATTGCAGGAGTGGACGAGGATCTGGATGAGTGGGTCCTGGACTACCTCACAAACCGGCCCCAGTTTGTGAGGACCAAGAACTGTGTGTCTGACCTCCTGACCTGCAGTGTGGGGGCCCCCCAGGGGATGGTCCTCACGCCCTTCCTCTTCACTCTTTACACTGCAGACTTCAGACACAACACAGACAGCTGTGTCCTGCAGAAGTTCTCTGATGACTCCGCCCTCATTGGACTTATTATGGACGACGATGACACGGAGTACAGAGGACTAATGCAGGACTTTGTGGACTGGTGTCAGAGGAACCACCTCCTCATCAATGCGGGGAAGACCAAGGAGATGGTGGTGGACTTCAGACACCGCCCCACTACACTCCCCCCAGTGAACATCCAGGGAAGGGACATTGAGAGAGTGGACTCTTATAAGTACCTGGGTGTTTATCTGAACAACAAACTGGACTGGACTCACAACACAGACGCACTTTACAGGAAGGGTCAGAGCCGCCTCTACCTCCTGAGGAGGCTGAGGTGTTTTGGAGTGAGGGGGCCACTCCTGAGGACCTTCTATGACTCTGTGGTGGCAGCTGCCATCCTGTACGGTGTGGTCTGCTGGAGCAGCAGCATCACAGAGAGGGACAGGAAAAGACTGGATAAGATTATCAGGAAATCCTGCTCTGTCCTGGGCTGTCCTCTGGACTCTGTGCAGGAGGTGGGGGACAGGAGGGTCCTGGCTAAACTTAAATCTATGCTAGACCACGAGTGTCACCCCCTGCTGGATGTTCTGTCTGCTCTGGAGAGCAGTTTCAGTGACAGACTCATCCGCCCTCGCTGTGTGAGGGAGAGATTCTGTAGATTGTTTCTCCCGGCTGCTGTCAGACTAGAAAATGATCAATGCTAGTACTGTAGTAACCATAGCAACCAGGACAATAATCATGTCACTACCTGCGGTATTTATTAGTGCAATAATTTAACTTACACTACATATTACATATATATACAGTATTACTTATATTTGACCTGCCCATATTGTAAATATCAGAATAACTTGTTGTACATTTCACGCTGAAGTCATTTTTCCTGATCACTCTCACACCCCAATGGTGTATATCATCCCGGCAGTGCAGCATTGAACTGAACAATGGTAGCCTCAGCTTTACCTGGCACTCAGTGCTTTTTTTGGTTATTGTTTTTGAGAGATGCTTGTTGTTTTGTTGCATGCCCTTCTATTCCTAGTGTTCTATGCTACGATGTGACACTGAAATTTCCCCATTGAGGGATGAATGAAGGCTTTTATCTTATCTTATCTTATCTTATCTTAAGTATCAGAATCTGCTTCGATATTAGGCCTGGGAATTTTCCCTGAGAAAGAGCGAAGTTGGACAGGGAATGACAAGAAGGAATCTGTGTCCTCCCTCCTCACAATGTGTTCAGCTACAACAGAGGTGGGCAACTTGTTCCAGAAAGGGCCAAAAACATGCAGGTTTTCTTTGCAGCCACTGACTCCACCAGGTGATTTCACTGATTGATACCACTTTCAGCAGATGGAATCAGTTAATCAGTCATTTCTCTTAAGACTGCTTTGTAGTCTTTACCACTTAGTTTTGCTAGCTCTTTCAGCTCTGTCAGATAGGTTTTAGTAGCACTGCTACCCAGCCCTGAGGTGTAGACACTACTCAAAGTCTGGCCATTATACACAACACTGGGATCAGCTTTTGATGTGTGTCTTTATGGCAAAAGTGACTCCAACCCTTCTACAGCTGAGCCACTCGAGTACTCAAAGTTTGGGTTTTTGTTAAACTCAGAAGCCTCATCATTGATAATGATTGAAATAGTGCTCTGAATGGCACCGTACTGCTTAAGGGTCAATCACTTCTTCATCTTGAACTAATCTGGTCACTCCCTCAACAATGACTGCATTGGGTATCTTGACACTAGATCTCTGGATAAAATTCATTTTGCAATAGAGTAATACTGACGTCATCCAGCTGGACTCCTGGCTGGCTCACCAAATTTTACATTGTAACCCTTCTTTTTACTATCTATCCCCTATACTTTATGAAGCCTGGGCTACACAAAGCAAGAGAAGCAAGTGACAGAAACCCAATGGTGAAAATATAATGTGCTCAAAAACAAACAAAAGGACGTGTCCAAAATAAAGGGGAAAACTAGCAAATGTTTGTTTACATTTGCATGTTTACCTTTGGAAAGTTGTTTTTTTTTTAATAATTGTGCCCTTCAGACTTCAGACAACTCTATTGATCCCAGAAAAGAGCAATTCTGTTTACACTCCAATTACCTCAGACAAGATACAGCAATTTATCCACAATTATTACTTGTTTACTGTAATAATGGCACACATCAAAATTAAAGATAACACATATACATTTGACATTGTTTATGTGCACTGAACTTGAAGTAGTCCGTCTTCCGAATTGAGGCAAAGTGGGTGAAGGCCGCCTGCAACTGTCAAGTCGCACCGCCTGCCAGCTTGGGAAGGACAGGGTTAGGGGTTAGGGGTTAGGGTTTAGGGGTTAGGGTTAGGATTAAAGTTAGTGCTCCGTCCCTGACGTGGAAACGGAGGTGCACGGGCACTCCCTCGCTCAAGTTCGTTTGGAGCCTGGGTCGGCGTCTGTTCTTAACTAATGTCCAGCCGGACATTTCGGTGTCGGCGTGTAGTGCCGTGTCGGAAGCGTTAGCAAGCTAGTTAGCTTGCTAAAAAAATTAATATGTCCAAAAAATTGAAGAAAGTGCTCCGTCACGACGTTTCGACCGTTAAAGGTCTTCCTCAGGCATTGGAGCACGGTGAAAAAGTTTTTAAAAAGACTGTTAGTTCAGTGTCAACAGCAGCAGGTAGCAGTCTCTATCTAAACAAGTCGACGTTGGATGTGGAAATGAGCTGCGGAGGGCTGAGGGTCCTCTTATAGGGGGCGTGACGACAAACTCAGCCTCTGCTTTGGAAAAAGAAACTCTTAACAAAATGAACTTCAGGTAAGAAAATAAAAATTAAACTTGGAATAGAACGGGGGTCAAAGGTCAATAACGACAAAAGGATGACCCATCCTTCAAAATAAAGGTAAGTATTTTCATGAAGAAAGGTGAGTATTATTTTTTTAATTAATTTTTTTTATTTTATTTACTTTTATTTTTATGTGTATTTTTGCCAGTAAATAAATTGAACATATATTGCATGAACTGTTATTTATGTACATAATTGTATTAATTATTATCTATATATTTACACAGAACGGTCTTGAACTATTGACAAAAACAGGTGAGTATTAGGTATTGTGTGTATATATATGTGTCCCAAAAAGAATATGGTTAAATGTGTACAAATTGTAGGGGTTAGGGTTGGGTGTGAGGTCCTGTATGCGGTTGGTTGTCCAGGGTTAGATTATCTTTAGACGTGTAATTTAGTGTCCAATTTGGTTTAAATGGGCTTAGGGTCGGGTTAAGATTAGGATAGGCTTAGGAGTAAGGTTAAGGTTAGGGCCAGAGGTCATGGTGGGGGTTAGGATTAGGTTAAGATAAGTTGGGTTGAGGTTAGGGCCAGGGTCAAGGGTTAAGGTAGGGGCCAGGGGTCAAAGTTAGGGGTTAAGATTAGGTTAGGGTTAGGGGTTAGGGTTAGGGTTAAGGGTTAGGGGTTAGGGGAAATTGCATTTGGAGCTCTCTGGTGCTGGGCCCCAGCAGCAGGCCCAGACCCACAAGTTAGTGTTAGGGGACAGGGTTGGGGTTAGGTTGTAGTTGGGGTTGGGTTAGGATTAGGGGAAAGGGTTAAATTGGGATTAGGGTTAGTTTAGGGTTGGGGAGGGGTTATGGTTAGTTTTAGGTTGGGGTTAAGGTTAAGGTTAGGGTTAGGGTTGAGGTTAGGGTCAGGGTTAAGGTTATGGTTAGGGTTAGGATTAAAGTTAGGGTTTTGACCCCTCCACGGGGTCAAAGGTGCACGGGCTCTGCCACGATCAGAAAACTCCCCGTCGGGTCGGGGCTGGGGTTTGAAACGGCGTTTATAATGCACCTGAATCCAGTCAGACATAATGTAAATCAGAGACAAAAAATTTGAGTACAATAAAAAAATACACAATAATTATGAATTGAAAAATCAAGAGAGGGGGGAGACATGCAATGAAGAGGGAAAAGAAAAAAGATGAAAAAGTGCAAGGAGTTCTCAGCCAAAAAATAGAAAAAATGATGCAAGCGTGCTTCTGTCGCGACGTTTCGATCTAATAAGATCTTCTTCAGGCGAGAAGCATGTGATTTTTAGTCTTAAAAAATACTTTTTGTTGTTTTATGTGGAGCAGCTGGGTTTGCAGTCCTTTCTCATCCAGTTTGGATTTGAAAATGACAGCCTTAGGCAGTGAGTGGCTCTTATTGAGGGTGGGTGGAGTCAGCACTCTGGGCTTGTGTGAGAAAGTTTAAAGAGAAAAATAGGAAAACATTAAGAAAAGGGGCAGGGGGGGGAAGTGGGGGAAAAAAACTGAAGAAAAAAGTATTTTAAAGGGTTTTTATTAGAAAAAACATGCAAAATGTGAATAAAAAATGAACATACAAAAATATTATGTACATATATTGTGTATATGTAATTTGTGTGTGGGGGGAAGCTGCAACCTAGTTAGAGGGACTCCTTTAGGGGTCAAGGTTAGGGTTAGGACAGGGGGTCAGGCTTGTGATCAGTGTAGGGGGGGGCTCAAGTCAGACGGGGGTGGGAAGGGTTGGGGGTTAAGGTTAAGGTTAGGGGAGGGGGGATTTAAGTTTAGGGTTAGGGGTTAAGGTTAGGGTTAGGGGTGGAGGTTAGGGTTAGGGCTAGGGGAGGGGGTTGGGGTGGAGGTTAGGGGTTGGGGTTAGGGGAGGAGGTTATGTTTAGGGTTAGGGGAGGCGGTTAGGGTTAGGGGAGGGGGGGTTTGGACTTAGGGTCAATCTAAAGAGGGGGTTCAGGTCAGAGGGGTGTGGGTCCAAGAAGGGAGGGATAAAAAAAGTTTAAGGAGGTTAAAGGGTTTGGGGGTCAAGGGGGTCATATTATAAATTAAATGTGGGGGTAGGTAGGTTGCATATTCCCCATTTTTTTAATTTTAATGTTGTGTTGTGTTTGCAGTGTGTGTTTGTTGTAGTGTGGTGACCTCTGACCTTCCATTGAGGCCTAATGGGTATTTGGTAGATAATTGTTTGATCCATTTATATTCTGTTTTAATCCGTTCGCTTTTGTTCCAGGTGGAGCAGGATTCCAGGCCGGAGATCCTGATGGCTTCCAGTCCATGTGCCAGGAAGTGGCACACCAGAGGGGTAAGTATTTCTTTTTTGTTTTTGATATTATATTTGTGTTGTGCAAATCTAGTGGAGATTGTGTTCTGTGTCTGTCCCACGTACTTTTTTCCACAAATTGAGCAGGAAATCACATAAACTGCATTTGAAGAGGCAGGAGAAAAGGACTGTGTGATTGGGTATATGGTGTCGGTATATTTGTTTTTGGTTAATTTTAGATGTAGAAAGTATTTGTCCAAGTCTGTAGGGCGTTTGGTTTTCAGGGTGGTGACGGGTAGAGAAGCTCTTATTAAAATGTCTTTGAGGTTCTT
The DNA here is from genome assembly GCF_902500255.1 of Thalassophryne amazonica. Classification (NCBI taxonomy): domain Eukaryota; kingdom Metazoa; phylum Chordata; class Actinopteri; order Batrachoidiformes; family Batrachoididae; genus Thalassophryne; species Thalassophryne amazonica. The sequence goes on along the minus strand of NC_047106.1, from coordinate 145,143,470 downwards.
GTGTCTTCTGTAGGCTGAGATGACTGTGTGGTTTGTGATTAGTCCAGATTCAGTGATGTAGTGTTTGAAATTTTGTTTAAGGAGGCCATTGAATTTGAGTGTAGAGGTAGAGTAATTTGTGATGAGGGGAATGAGATGTTCACCTCGTTCTGTACTCTGTATTTGGAAGGATTGAAGACAACCTCTCAGCACTGTGCGTGAGTATCCCCTGCGTCTTAGCGTAGAGAACAGGACTCTGGCGGCTTTGTAAAAGTCCTGGGTTCTGGTGCAAATTCTGTGAAATCTGATCAATTGCGATTTGACAATTCCAGCAAAGGTAAATCGGGGGTGGAAGCTGTCCCTATGTAGGAGTGCATGAGTGTCTGTAGGTTTGAAAAAAACTTTAATATCCAATTTATTGGTGTGTGCAAAATCTGGGCCTTTGAAAACTGTTGTGTCCAAAAAATCTACTGATTGGAGACTTTGGGTATGTTTGATCTTAATGGATTGATCAAATGTGTTTAATATATTTAAAAATTCCTGAAATTCTGTTGCTGTGTCCACCCATATGCCAAAGATATCATCTAAATAGCGTAGGTATACTAATGGCTGTTTGGGGCAAAGGGTCAAGGCCTGTGATTCCCACTTTGCCATGAAAATGTTAGCGTAGGCCGGGGCAAAGCGTTTGCCCATAGCCGTTCCTTTGATCTGTAGGAAGAATTTATTGTCAAACTTGAAGTCATTTCTGGTCAGGTTGATCCTTAATAATTGTATTATCTCCTCGTCAGGTCTGGAATCGTCTGGGAATTGGAGGAACATTTCTTCAACCACCAGAATGGGTTAGGGTTAGGAGTAAGGTTTAAGGTTAGGGCCAGAGGTCATGGTGGGGGTTAGGATTAGGTTAAGATAAGTTGGGTTGAGGTTAGGGCCAGGGCCAAGGGTTAAGGTAGGGCCAGGGGTTAAAGTTAGGGGTTAAGATTAGGTTAAGTCAGGTTGGGTTAAGGTTAGGGTTAGGAAAAGAGGTTAGGGTTAGGGTCAGAGGATTAGGACCAGGGATTAAGGTTAGGGCCACGAGTTAGGGTTAGGATTAGGTTAAGTCAGGTTAGGTTAAGGTTAGGGTTAGGGCCAGAGGGTTAGGACCAGGGGTTAGGGTTAGGGCCAGGAGTTAGGCTTAGGTTAAGTTAGGTTAAGTCAAGGTTAGGGTTAGGGCTATAGGTAAGGGTTGAGGTTAGGGTTGGGTTAAGTTAGGGTGTGGGAGTAGGGTTAGTGGGCAGGTTCGGGTAACCCACAGTGACCCCTGTGTTCCCATTTAATCCATAAGGAAATTTGGTTGAAAGCTGTTTAATCCATTTGTTTTCAGCTCTGATTCTCTCACTCTTACTCCAGGTGGGGACTGACTCCAGGCCAGAAAGGCGGATGGAATCAATCCCATGGGCCAGAAAATGACGGACAACTGGGGTATGTATCTCTTTTTTATGTTTCAAATTGTATCTGTGTTGTGTAAATCTGATTAAGAGTGTATTTTGTGTTTGTCCAATATATTGTTTCCCACACACTGTACAAAAAATGATATACACCAAATTAGAGGAAGCCGGAGAAAAGGACTGAACAATGGGATAAATGATGCCAGTATGATTACTTTTCACTAATTTCAAGGGCAGAAAAAATCATCTAATAATGTATGTTTTTTGAGCACAGGAGTAGGGGATGGCAAACAGGCTCTAACCAAAATGTCCTTCAAATTTTTATGTTTTCTGTAGGCCGAGATCACAGAGTGTGTTGGGATTAATCCAGTTTTGGTTATGTAATGTGCAAAATTTTGTTTTAGGAGGCGATTAAATCTAAGGGTGGAAGAGGAGAACTTCGTGATGAGAGGGATGAGTTGATCCTTTCGCTCTGCTCCTGGCTCTTGAAAAGAGCGGAGACAGGCTCTCAGCATGGTACGCGAGTATCCTCTACGCCTCAAGGTCCTAAACAACACTCTAGTGGCTTCGTAGAAGTCACAGGACCTAGTACAGATCCTGTGAAATCTAAGTAGCTGGGACTTAACAATGCCTGCAAAAGTAAAGCGGGGATGAAATGTACTCCTGTGCAACAGTGCATGTGTGTCTGTAGGTTTAAAAAATACTTTTACATCCACCTTGTGGGACTGTACAAATGATGGGCCTTTAAAGACTGTAGTATCCAGGAAATCTACTGACTGAAAACTGTGGGTGTGTTTAATTTTAATGGATGGATCGAATGTATTTAATGTGTTTAAAAAGTCCTCAAATTCAGATTCAGAATCCACCCATATACCAAATATATCGTCCAAATAACATAAGTAATGTAGTGGTTTTTTGGGGCAAATGGCTAGAACTTGAGATTCCCACTTTGCCATGAAAATATTTGCGTATGCAGGGGCAAAGCGTTTACCCATTGCTGTGCCTTTAATTTGTAAATAATATTTGCCATCAAACATAAAATCATTCCTGGTCAAATTAATCCATAATAACTGTAGTAACTCCTCATCTGGTCTGGATTCATCTGGGAATTTCAAAAAAATTTCTTTAACTGCTTGAATGCCTGCTTCAATGGGAATATTGGTATATAATGAGTCAATATCAATGGTAAAAAACAAAGCATGTGCAGGCACAGCCAATTCCCTGACAGCTTGGATGAAATGGGTGGTGTCTCTGACATATGATGGGTGTTTTATTGATAATGGTGTGAGATAAAAATCAATGTATTCTGCTGTGGCATATGTCTCACTACCACAATCTGAAACTATGGGTCTGCCTGGAGGGATTTCATTGGGTACAGTCCATTTATCTTTTTCTTTGTGTATTTTAGGTAGGATGTAAAAGCGTCTTTCTCTGGGATCCGGTCTTCCTTTCAAATAACTTTTTTGCTTTGCTGTCATGTATTTATTTTTGTGTAGTGTATCCAATATGCTGTGTACCATAGGAATAGTGTCTTGAAAAATTGGATTTTGGAGTGGAGTATAATAAACACCGTCTGAAAGCTGCCTATGTACCTCATATTTATATTGGTCTAAATCCATGATGACAACCATATTACCTTTGTCTGCAGGTTTGATTACTATATTTTTATTCTCTTTTAAACTATTCAGTTCCAATAATTCATCAGGTGTTAAATTGTGTTTCTCATTAATTCTAATAAAATCATGTTTCAGGATCCTTTTATCATGTTTGTGTAGATAAACAGCTTCCAGAGGCAGTTCAGTGAGGGGAGGGCGCCATCCAGTGGGCAGATGGAAACGCCCAGCCAGAGAATTCTGCTCCTCCACTGTGGGTTTTTCCTTCTTTTTTTTTAAATATAAAGCTAAATCCACTTTTCTGTGGTAGCACTGTAAATCATATTCAAGTTGTAATTTGTCAGAAGGTATGAAAGAGTGTGTGGGAATAAATGAAAGGCCCTTGTTGAGTATGTGTAGTTGTGTGGGAGTGGGTTTAAAACTTTTACTCAGTACCAACACATCACTCTGAGGACATGGAAAATTCTCAGAGCCCCTCTTTCTGACATTCAGGGGCTTGGGAATTTTAACTCCTCAGCCCAATGGTTCAGAATCCGTTGTGCAGTAGCCGGGGACCAGTGTACAAGGTCATCTGTCGTATGGAAGAGGTCATCGTCAATGAGATGAATGTGGGTGAGATTTTTAAAGATGTATGTGTTCAGGTCAATCAGATTGTGTTGTTGTTCTTGGGGAAGTTCTGGAGAATAGTTGATTAGTGGTACACAAATTTCGGCGTATGGAAACTGTCTCTTTGTCTCTCTAACTGCATGCAGGAGTTGTTTCACTGTCGTGGCCTTGGGGTCACAGTGTCGTGACGTGATCCCAAAGGAAAGAACAATTTTTTGGACATTGCTTTGTTTGTCCACTCTCTGCATCAGGTCACCTGCATTACGAAATGTGGCACCAGGATAGGAGTCAATCTGCACCCCAGGGTAGTCATGTGTGCTGATGCGGCTGAGGTTGGAATCTCCCACAATTAAAATGGGCTCAGTCACTTTCAGCTTCCAATCACATTTTTTACGTGAGGTGCCTGTGTGTACATTTAATCAATCAATCAATCATTTTTTTTTTTTATATAGCGCCAAATCACAACAAACAGTTGCCCCAAGGCGCCTTATATTGTAAGGCAAGGCCATACAATAATTATGTAAAACCCCAACGGTCAAAACGACCCCCTGTGAGCAAGCACTTGGCTACAGTGGGAAGGAAAAACTCCCTTTTAACAGGAAGAAACTCTGAATCGACCTCGCACCGGTGCAGATTCAGGTGGTAGGTCATCCTCTGACACATCAGAGTCCTCATGGTCAGAGAGGGCCTCAGAGTAGTGGTCTGTGAGAGGTCCACACTCTGCAGCAGAACCATCTGAGCACTGGGACTCAGAAATAGGAGGTGAAGGGCGTGGGAAAACTTGGACCAACTCGGTCTCAAGGTTTTCCTCTCTGTCCACGGAGACTGCCGGGACCCTAAATTTGACCACTCGCTGTTCCAAGCCAACCGGAGGAGGCAAAGCAGGGCCTAAACTCAGGTCAGGTGGATCAGGTGGCTTCTCAAAATTAGAAGTGTGTGCTGTGCTGCACACAGTTGACCGTGGAAGAGACAAGGCCTGAGAGTGAGAGACAGCAGGGACTTCATTATGCATCCGAGATGGCTGAATGCATAATGGTGGTTTGTGTGCTTGTCCCTCAGAGGCAATGTATGACCCCCCAGGGCGGTAAAAAAATTCTCTGCATGGGACAGTCAGATCTGTCCGTGGAGTGTGAACAGCGGTCTGGCGCGTGTCTGTGTTCTGTGCCACGCGTAACGCTGAAGTGTGAGAAGTGGACACAGTGGTGCGTGGAGGAGATGGTGGTGGGACAGGAGGCTGATGCACAACTGGAGGAGCAGATGCTTTTTCTGACCTCTCAGGTGGGTGTGTCTGTGTCAGTAGGCAGTCTGTAATAAATGTACGGGCCCGATCCAGCGTGTAGTCTGTGAGCCGTGGGTAATTACGCAGTGCCCAGCGCTCTGCTACAGCTAAGGCCTCAGGCCAGTCTGCATAGAAAGTGCCTGTAAGTGTGTCCAGAAGTGTCTGTAGTGTGTCTGTGTAGTGTTCCTCCAGTGATTGTTTAGCAAACTGTCCCCACTGTTTAGCATTCCCCCAGAGAAGCATCAGAATGTTATCAGATGCCAGGGCTGGTCTGATACATTTGGACAGATCATCCACTTTTTTGTCCAGCATAATGTTTGCTGATCCATCACTCTCATCCAAAAGATTATTCAAATGATGCATGACTTTAATAGTCTTAAACATTATGTGAATCAATCTCGCGAGATCGCGGTCTGCAGGTCTCCGCATGGCGGAGGTGGTACCACGTGTGTTGGTACGGGAACGGGAACCCGAACCCGAACGGGACCGGGACCGTTCGTAATAACGGCCACGGTGTCCGGAACCACGGACAACATCCGCGTAGGAACGCTGTACATGATTAGTGGAACGAGTATTCCTGAAACGAGGCGGCGCTGGCGGGTTAGCATTAAAGTTAGCGCTCCGTCCCCGACGTGGAAACGGAGGTGCACGGGCACTCCCTCGCTCAAAAAACCCCCATCGTCGTAGTTCGTTTGCAGCCTGGGTCGGCGTCTGTTCCTAACTAATGTCCAGCCGGACATTCCGGTGTCGGCGTGTAGTGCCGTGTCGAAAGAGTTAGCAAGCTAGTTAGCTTGCTAAAAAAATTAATAAAGCCAAAAAATTTAAACAAGTGCTCCGTCGCTACGTTTCGACCGTTAGAGGTCTTCTTCAGGCGTTGGAGCACGGTGAAAAAGTCTTAAAAAAGACTGTTAGTTCAGAGTCAAAAGCAGCAAGTAGCAGTCTCTGTCTAAACAAGTTGACGTTCGATGTGGAAATGAGCTGCTGAGGGCTGAGGGTCCTCTTATAGGGGGCGTGACGACAAACTCAGCCTCTGCTTTGGAAAAAGAAAAAGAAACTCTTAACAAAAAGAACTTCAGGTGAAAAAAAAGAAAAAAAATTAAACTTGGAATAGAACGGGGGTCAAAGGTCAATAATGACAAAAGGATGACCCGTCCTTCAAAATAAAGGTAAGTATTTACATGAAGAAAGGTGAGTATTATTTTTTTAATTTTTTTAATTTTATTTACTTATTTATTTATTTTTATTTTTATGTGTATTTTTTGCCAGTAAATATATTGAACATAAATCGTATGAACTGTTATTTATGTACATAATTGTATTAATTATTATCTGTATATTTACACAGAACGGTCTTGAACTATTAACAAAAACAGGTGGGTATTAGGTATTGTGTGTATATATGTGTCCCAAAAAGAATATGGTTAAATGTGTACAAAATGTAGGGGTTAGGGTTGAGTGTGAGGTCCTGTATGAGGTTGGTTGTCCAGGATTAGATTATCTTTAAACGTGTAATTTAGTGTCCAATTTGGTTTAAATGGTCTTAGGGTCGGGTTAAGATTAGGATTAGGGTTAGGAGTAAGGTTAAGGTTAGGGCCAGAGGTCATGGTGGGGGTTAGGATTAGGTTAAGATAAGTTGGGTTGAGGTTAGGGCCAGGGCCAAGGGTTAGGGTTAGGGTTAGAGTTAGGGTTAGGGGTTAGGGTTAGGGTAAAGCTAGGACATCTTACTACTCATCACTAATTGAAGAAAATAAGAACAACCCCAGGTTTCTTTTCAGCACTGTAGCCAGGCTGTCAAAGAGTCAGAGCTCCATTGAGCTGAGTATTCCTTTAACTTTATCTAGTAATGACTTCATGACTTTCTTTGCTAATAAAATTTTAACTATTAGAGAAAAAATTACTCATAACCATCCCAAAGACATATTGTTATCTTTGGCTGCTTTCAGGAATGCTGGTATTTGGTTAGACTCTTTCTCTCAGATTGTTCTGTCTGAGTTATTTTCATTAGTTACTTCATCCAAACCATCAACATGTCTATTGGACCCCATTCCTACCAGGCTGCTCAAGGAAGCCCTACCATTAATTAATGCTTCGATCTTAAATATGATCAATCTATCTTTATTAGTTGGCTATGTACCACAGGCTTTTAAGGTGGCAGTAATTAAACCATTACTTAAAAAGCCATCACTTGACCCAGCTATCTTAGCTAATTATAGGCCAATCTCCAACCTTCCTTTTCTCTCAAAAATTCTTGAAAGGGTAGTTGTAAAACAGCTAACTGATCATCTGCAGAGGAATGGTCTATTTGAAGAGTTTCAGTCAGGTTTTAGAATTCATCATAGTACAGAAACAGCATTAGTGAAGGTTACAAATGATCTTCTTATGGCCTCAGACAGTGGACTCATCTCTGTGCTTGTCCTGTTAGATCTCAGTGCAGCTTTTGATACTGTTGACCATAAAATTTTATTACAGAGATTAGAGCATGCCATAGGTATTAAAGGCACTGCGCTGCGGTGGTTTGAATCATATTTATCTAATAGATTACAATTTGTTCATATAAATGGGGAATCTTCTTCACAGACTAAGGTTAATTATGGAGTTCCACAAGGTTCTGTGCTAGGACCAATTTTATTCACTTTATACATGTTTCCCTTAGGCAGTATTATTAGACAGCATTGCTTAAATTTTCATTGTTACGCAGATTATACCCAGCTTTATCTATCCATGAAGCCAGAGGACACACACCAATTAGCTAAACTGCAGGATTGTCTTACAGACATAAAGACATGGATGACCTCTAATTTCCTGCTTTTAAACTCAGATAAAACTGAAGTTATTGTACTTGGCCCCACAAATCTTAGAAACATGGTGTCTAACCAGATCCTTACTCCGGATGGCATTACCCTGACCTCTAGTAATACTGTGAGAAATCTTGGAGTCATTTTTGATCAGGATATGTCCTTCAATGCGCATATTAAACAAATATGTAGGACTGCTTTTTTGCATTTGTGCAATATCTCTAAAATTAGAAAGGTCTTATCTCAGAGTGATGCTGAAAAACTAATTCATGCATTTATTTCCTCTAGGCTGGACTATTGTAATTCATTATTATCAGGTTGTCCTAAAAGTTCCCTGAAAAGCCTGCAGTTAATTCAAAATGCTGCAGCTAGAGTACTGACGGGGACTAGAAGGAGAGAGCATATCTCCCCATATTGGCCTCTCTTCACTGGCTCCCTGTTAATTCTAGAATAGAATTTAAAATTCTTCTTCTTACTTATAAGGTTTTGAATAATCAGGTCCCATCTTATCTTAGGGACCTCATAGTACCATATCACCCCAATAGAGCGCTTCGCTCTCAGACTGCAGGCTTACTTGTAGTTCCTAGGGTTTGTAAGAGTAGAATGGGAGGCAGAGCCTTCAGCTTTCAGGCTCCTCTCCTGTGGAACCAGCTCCCAATTCAGATCAGGGAGACAGACACCCTCTCTACTTTTAAGATTAGGCTTAAAACTTTCCTTTTTGCTAAAGCTTATACGAGGGCTGTCCGTAAAGTATAGGTCCTTTTTATTTTTTTCAAAAACTATATGGATTTCATTCATATGTTTTTACGTCAGACATGCTTGAACCCTCGTGCGCATGCGTGAGTTTTTCCACGCCTGTCGGTGACGTCATTCGCCTGTGAGCACTCCTTGTGGGAGGAGTCGTTCAGCCCCTCGTCGGAATTCCTTTGTCTGAGAAGTTGCTGAGAGACTGGCGCTTTGTTTGATCAAAATTTTTTCTAAACCTGTGAGACACATTGAAGTGGACATGGTCGAAAAATTAAGCTGGTTTTCAGTGAAAATTTTAACAGCTGGTGAGAGATTTTGAGGTGATTCTGTCGCTTTAAGGACTTTTCACAGTGCAAGACGTCGCGCAGCGCTCTCAGGCAGCGTCATCAGCCTGTTTCAAGCTTAAAACCTCCACATTTCAGGCTCTATTGATCCAGGACATCGTGAGAGAACAGAGAAGTTTCAGAAAAAGTCGGTTTCAGCATTTTATCCGGATATTCCACTGTTAAAGGAGATTTTTTTAATGAAAGACGTGCGGGCGGATTGCAGCGTCGGCTCGCAGCCGCCGCGACGCTCCGTCACAGGAAAAACACCTCTGTTGGAAGCCTTGAGGACAAGTTGGAACATCTCCAGCTGATAAACAATTTCTCATATTCTCACTCCACTGAAAGCCATCAAAAGCCAACTGGATTTTAACAAATGGTTATCAACACGGAGGTGTTTTTCCTGTGCCGCCACACCGCGTTGGCTGCATCCCGACGCGCGGACCCGTTCGCACGTCTTTCATTAAAAAAATCTCCTTTAACAGTGGAATATCCGGATAAAATGCTGAAACCGACTTCTTCTGATACGTCTCTGTTCTCTCACGATGTCCTGGATCAATAGAGCCTGAAATGTGGAGGTTTTAAGCTTGAAACAGGCTGACGACGGCACCTGAGAGCACTGCGCGACGTCTCGCACTGTGAAAAGTCCTTAAAGCGACAGAATCACCTCAAAATCTCTCACCAGCTGTTAAAATTTTCACTGAAAACCAGCTTAATTTTTCGAACCGTGTCCACTTCGATGTGTCTCACAGGTTTAGAAAAAATTTTGATCAAACAAAGCGCCAGTCTCTCAGCAACTTCTCAGACAAAGGAATTCCGACGAGGGGCTGGACGACTCCTCCCACAAGGAGTGCTCACAGGCGAATGACGTCACCGACAGGCATGGAAAAACTCACGCATGCGCACGAGGGTTCAAGCATGTCTGACGTAAAAACATATGAATGAAATCCATATAGTTTTTGAAAAAAATAAAAAGGACCTATACTTTACGGACAGCCCTCGTAGTTAGGGCTGGATCAGGTGACCCTGAACCATCCCTTAGTTATGCTGCTATAGACTTAGACTGCTGGGGGGTTCCCATGATGCACTGTTTCTTTCTCTTTTTGCTCTGTGTGCACCACTCTGCATTTAATCATTAGTGATTGATCTCTGCTCCCCTCCACAGCATGTCTTTTTCCTGGTTCTCTCCCTCAGCCCCAACCAGTCCCAGCAGAAGACTGCCCCTCCCTGAGCCTGGTTCTGCTGGAGGTTTCTTCCTGTTAAAAGGGAGTTTTTCCTTGCCACTGTCGCCAAGTGCTTGCTCACAGGGGGTCGTTTTGACCGTTGGGGTTTTTCTGTAATTATTGTATGGCTTTTGCCTTACAATATAAAGCGCCTTGGGGCGACTGTTTGTTGTGATTTGGCGCTATATAAATAAAATTGATTTGATTTGATTTGACTTGACAGTACTATCCACTGTGTGGTACTCTAACATCACAGTTAGTTACTTGTTCCGGGTTGGTTCTCTGACATGGCGGTGGTGTAGCAAGGCAGCTCCCGACATGTGATTTATGTAAACCCCTTGAAGGACTATTCTCTGAAATAATTAATTGAAGGAAAAATCACAGTTAAGGGGTGTTCGACTAGATGAAAGCAAGACAGAAAGCAAAACATGGATTAAACTCCGGAAAATACACTCACAAGCCGGAAAATACTTCAAAGCTAGCAACAGAGCTAACTTGGAGAAGAAATGTCGCACCTGGAAACTGTTTTACATGAAATAAGAGAGTTTCGTCAGGAGAACGCAGAGTCATTCCAAGAGTTTAGGGACGAAATAAAAAAGACAAACAACAGAGTGGGGGAGGCCGAGTAGTGCATAATGGAGTCAGAAGAACATTTACAAACCATGGAAGATGCTACTTTGGAGCTTTTTAATTTACAAAAACACTTGATGGACAGACTAATTGATCAAGAGAGCCGATCAAGGAGGGACAACATTAGGGTTCGTGGAGTAAAAGAGAAAGCCGAGGATGAAGCCTCGTCCATGATTGCTTTTTTGAATCCATGTCAAAAGAGAAACTTGGATTCCCAACGTCACTTGAATTCAACATTGAAAGAGCTCATGGAGCGCTGGCTGTGAGACCCCCTCAGGACACTCCCCCACGTTCGATTGCGGTAAAATTCAACAGCTACAGATGATAGAAATGATAATCAAGGCGGTGTGGCAGAAGAAGGGATTCGAGTTTGATGGGCAGGAAGATCATCATTGATCACGACTACTCACCTGAAATTTTCAGACACTGGAAAGAGTATGCGGAAATAAAGAAAGTGCTTAAAGAGAAGAAAATACGTTTCCAAATATCATTTCCAGGAAAGCTCCGTGTGTTTTATGAAGAAGGGACAGTGTCGCATTGAAGGATTTGGTGACCAGAGGCTTCCAGGTCTCTGTTATTGAACCAGCCGAGAGGATGAAGCGCCTCCAGTGGCGCTTGGCAGGCAGAGCCAACGGTGGAGGAAAAAAGGCAGATACAGCACCTGGATATAGACAGAAATTGCAAGCTTTCAAGAGGCCATAAGACTGAAAGAACTGACTGTTATTAGCAGGATGAAAAATGATTGAACGGTGGAATGTGCCGGAAAAAGTGCGGATGTCCACATCTTCTGCCTTTTTGTGAAAGTCAGACGAGGTCCCGGATCAACAAAGCTTTCACGTTGGAAATGATGTGGTTGTTTGTGCGGGGTGTCAGCCTGTCCATCGGCACTAGGAGCGCGCTGCGCTCTCAGCAGTTGTGGGCCGTCCTTAAAGGGGCAGTAACACCCTGTAATCCGTTTAATCTCCATAAAATCATCCCTGAAAGCCATATTAATTTTTTGTACGGTGTCCACCTGGAGGTCTCTCACAGTTTCTGGAAAAAAATTGATGCAGCAAAGATCCAAATCGTTCAGACATTTATTCACAATAAAAAATAGACAAGAGGGGTGGACCACACCTCACTCAAAGCCTGCTCACAGGCGAATGAAGCAACCGACAGGCATGAAAAAACTCACGCATGCGCACGAGGGTTCAAGCTTGTCTGACGCAATCGCACGTGATTCAAATCCATATGGTTTTTGAAAAAAATAACAAGGTCGGATACTTTTCTAACAGACCTCGTATTAAACCTGCCAGCTATCCCTCATCTGATCTTGCTGGAGGAAAAAAAATAATTTCCCCATATTGGACTGAAGACAGAGAGAGAGAGGATGTTTCCCTCAAATAGTTTTTAACCTTTTGCCATACCACAATCATATTTTTCGCAATAGGATTCTTTGTATTATTTTTCAGTCTTAACATTTGCTGAGTACAGATATGTAGGAAAGGATAGATGTAGGTGCAGTTCCTCCATTTTCTTCCATAAAGGTGTCTCCTCTTCTGTAAAGTAAAACATCAATGTTCTCAACTGAACTCCCCAATAGTACAAAAGTGGGTTAGGACAGTTCAGCCCCCCTCTGTCAAAGGGCAGGTACAACAAAGACAGCCGTGTCCGGGAACATCAATTATTCCACAAGAACCCAATAAACAGTTGTCTTAAGTGACTGAATAGGTTATTTGGAGGAGGAAGTGGAAGGTTTTGAACAAGGTACAGCAATTTCGGCATTATATTAATTTTAAGAATGTTTATTTTTCCTATTAAAGACATTGGTATAGGTTTCCACCTATCCAGTAATTTTGAAATGTCTTGCAATAATGGTTCATAGCTACAATATGTTTAAGTTGTGGGGCAATTTGAATGCCTAGATAAGTAAAGCTATTAACAATTTTAAACTGGTTGGCTATTTTAGGAGGGTTTTTAGTTTCAGATTCATTCAAAAACATTATTGAGGATTTAGATTTATTCAGTTTGTATCCTGATATTCTTCCAAATGCATTAATAAGTTCTAATAATATAAGGATAGATTTCTCTATGTTTTTAAGAAAAACTATTACATCATCTGCAAATAATGCTAGCCGGTGGTCCTGTTGTCCAATTAATATACCCTTTAGTGTCTTATTTGTTCTGATAGCGATTGCCAGAGGTTCAATGGCCATAATGAAGAGTAATGGGGATAATGGATCCCCCTGCTGACATCCTCTTTGTATTATTATTGTTCCAGAAGTATTATAATTAGTTATGATTTCAGCAAGTGGTTGAGTGTAAAGCAATTTTACCCATCTTTTAAAGTTTTCTCCTAAACCAAAACGTGAAAGAGTTTCAAATAAATATGGCCATTCCACTCTGTCAAAGGCTTTCTCCGCATCTACAGACAGTATTGCAGTATCTGGGTTTCCCCTCTCTTCATGCAGTATATTAAGGAGTTTTCTGACATTATGAAAGCCTTGCCTTCCTTGTACAAAACCATGCTGATCTATGTGAATAATATTCGGGATGACCTTCTCTAGCCTCCTGGCAAGTATTTTACTCAGAATTTTCAAGTCCACATTCAAAAGGCTAATTGGCCTAAAATTTTCACATCTATCATTTGATTTGCCTGGTTTAGGTAATACGGTAATTAATGCTCCTCTCAAGGAGGTCGGCAGGAGTCCTTTATCAAAAGATTTTTTAAACATCTCTACTAGTGGCAACATTAATCTTTGTTTGAATACTTTATAAATTTCAATCGGTAACCCATCAGGTCCAGGTGTTTTCCCTCCTTTAATGCTATCAATAGCCATTGATACTTCCCTTAAAGTTATATCCTTCTCTAGTTCCCCTTTAATTATTTCTGATATTTTGGGAGTGTGAATATTGTCCAAAACGTTTTCCATTTCCGATACATTTCCCTCCATTGCAGAGCTATAAAGTTTTCCATAGAAATTCCTGAAGATCTCATTTATTTCGATTGGTTCTATTATTTCACTGTCCTCTTTTAATAAATGGGTAATAAGTCTCTCATTCTGTAGTTTTTTAATACGCCATGCCAACACTTTACCGGCTTTTTCACCTTGATCATAGAATGTTTGTTGTAATCGTAACAGACTAGACACTGCTTTTGATGCAGACATTTCATTATATTGTGTTCTTAACAAAATCAGTTCTTGATGAGTAGCCTGTAAGCCTGATTGATAATACTTATCTTCTAAGCATTTTATTATTTTTTTCTAAAGATTTTACTTTCCTATACATTTCCTTTGCTTTAAAGCTAGTCATACCAATTATTTGACCCCTGATAAAAGCTTTAAATGCCTCCCATCGGATACTACTTGAGGTTTCTGTCGTATTTGTTTCAAAATAGTATTTAATTTGTTCATCTAGGAGGGTGACAAAGCCATCATCCGCTAACCATTTTATTTTAAATCTCCATTTGGGTATTTCGCTTATTAATTTTAAATCGTAGTAAATAGAAATGGGTGCATGGTCCGACAGGAGTATTGGATCATAAGTAGCATTTTGAATTTTGTGCCTTAGTAGTACTGAAACTAAAAAGAAATCTATACGTGAATATGATTGGTGTGTACTAGAATAGCATGAATATACTTTATCATTGGGATTACTTTCTCTCCACACGTCAGTTAGATTCATTTCTTTCATAAAATGTTGAATCACACATCTACTTTTAGGGTGTAATTGATCTGTTCCCAAACTTTTATCCATCTGAGGGATTAAGGTGCAATTAAAGTCACCTGCCATAATACAGGAGCCAGGTAGGGAAGTTACCATAAGAAGCACATTTTGAAAGAAACTAGGTACGTCTGTATTTGGGCCATAAACATTTAACAAAATAATTTGTTCCCTAAGAATACTTCCTTGAATAATTAGATACCGTCCTCCCTTATCTTTAATAACTTTATTAACTTGTAATGGGATTGAATCATGAACCAAAATCATAACACCTCTTGCTTGAGAAGTAAAAGGAGCTGTCCGTATTTTACCCTTCCACCTCCTCCTCAATCTGAGTTCATCTTCCTGTAATAAATCAGTCTCCTGAAGAAATACAATATTTGATTGTAATATTTTAATCCTATTCATAACCTGTTTGATCTTTTTTAGTTTTGTAGCCCCCTGCAGTTCCAGGATGTAATTTTAACTTTTAGTTCAACCGACATAGTAACATATTTGTGTATTTCCCCACTGTGTATCTAATTTCCAACCAGGTAACAAAAAAGATATAAAATAAAATAAACAAAAAGGTAGAACAAACTTTGTTCCCCTTAACTAACATGTACACCCCCTTGTTATCCCTAGGGATTGTCCCCCCTCCAAAAACTAGACCTCCGAAAGGCAAAAAAAAAAAAAAACTGTTCCACACAAAGTAAGGATCAGTATAACCTTGCTGATATTTAAAAAAAAAAAAAATCTAATTAAAATTAAACTAGTCCTAGCTACTCTGCTACAAATTAAGCCCTCATATAGAATCCAACAATCCAAAACAATAATAATAGTGTTGAGAAAATAGCCATATATATCTTACTGCAAATTAAACATTGAACTATCACTCATTAACATACAGTGAAAGAATAAAAACGATGCAAGATATAGTTTTTCGACATATTTTGTATTATAAAATCAGTATTCCATAATGGAATCTAAGTAATTGTTTCTGTATCGTCACCTGCACCATTGTCCTGTTGATTATGCGCATGGATGTCCTTGATGAAGTCCTCCGCATCTCTGGCGTTGGTAAAGATGTGCGTGTTGTTGCGGTAAGTCACTATAAGCCGCGCAGGAGGAATCATGCCATACCTCAGCCTCAGTGCTCGTAGTTGTCGGCGCGCCTCCTCAAACTCTTTCATCTTCTTATGCATCTCTGTAGCCATATCGTGATAAAACCTCACATGGTGATTCTTGTAGAGGATCTGTCGTTTTGCTCTAGCTGCTGCCATTACCATTTCTTTATCCTTATAACTCAGAAACTGCATTATAAGGGTTCTGGGTGCGGAGTTAGTAGCGCCTTCTCTTCTTGGTCCTAGTCTGTGTGCTCTGTCCACCGTGAGGCCCCCGCCGGAGGGGCGGTAGCTCCAACACCTCCGGGAGCCAGCTCTCCAGAAAGCCGCAGATATCATTGCCCTCCGCACCCTCAGGAAGGCCGACTAGTCTTACATTAGTGCAGCGTGAACGAGTTTCCAAGTCAAGCACTTTCTCTTCTAAGTCTTTATTTTTCTTTTCTAAGCGTTTCACCTTGACCCAGAGTTTGCTCACGTCGTCCTCAGTAGTAGATATCCTCGTCTCTGCCTGTGTGATTCTCTCCGTACAGTCCTTAATATCTGCTCGTACATTTTCAATCGCATCGAGAATACCATCCAATCTCGGCGAAAACTCAGATCTCAGCTTGTTAATAGCCCCCATTATTCCTGTTAAAGTGTTATCACTTTCTTCAACTGTCTTTGTATGAATTTGGGTGCTCTCATTTGTAGCAGCAGCCACGGTAGTGATATCCTCATTAGCGCTAGCTTCCATAGCATTAGCATCCACCGTAGCCACATCCTCCATAGTACTTTCAGTAGCATTAGCCTCCGTAGCCTTATCGTTGAGCTTGGGCTTGACAATTGTTGTTGCAAATTTGGATAAGTTAGACTGCTGTGCCCGGTCGCGGCTTATCTTCTTTTGTGGCATCAGTGATTTCTTTAGTACTCACATTGTTGGATTAAATTTCAGTATTTAAATGGCTTTTAAAGCAGGATTTTGAAAGTTGTGTAGCAGAGCAGGCTTTCACACGTCTCCTCAGCAAGCCGCCATTACCGGAAGTCCCAGAAAGACCTTCTGATTTCAGAAATCACACTTCAGGAAATCAATCAATCAGTCAATCAATTTTATTTATATAGCGCCAAATCACAACAAACAGTTGCCCCAAGGCGCTTTATATTGTAAGGCAAGGCCATACAATAAATACGTTAAAAACCCCAACGGTCAATACGACCCCCTGTGAGCAAGCACTTGGTGACAGTAGGAAGGAAAAACTCCCTTTTAACAGGAAGAAACCTCCAGCAGAACCAGGCTCAGGGAGGGGCAGTCTTCTGCTGGGACTGGTTGGGGCTGAGGGAGAGAACCAGGAAAAAGACATGCTGTGGAGGGGAGCAGAGATCGATCACAAATGCAGAGTGGTGCATACAGAGCAAAAAGAGAAAGAAACACTCAGTGCATCATGGGAACCCCCCAGCAGTCTAAGTCTATAGCAGCATAACTAAGGGATGGTTCAGGGTCACCTGATCCAGCCCTAACTATAAGCTTTAGCAAAAAGGAAAGTTTTAAGCCTAATCTTAAAAGTAGAGAGGGTGTCTGTCTCCCTGATCCGAATTGGGTGCTGGTTCCACAGGAGAGGAGCCTGAAAGCTGAAGGCTCTGCCTCCCATTCTACTCTTACAAACCCTAGGAACTACAAGTAAGCCTGCAGTCTGAGTGCAAAGTGCTCTATTGGGGTGATATGGTACTATGAGGTCCTTAAGATAAGATGGGACCTGATTATTCAAAACCTTATAAGTAAGAAGAAGAATTTTAAATTCTATTCTAGAATTAACAGGAAGCCAATGAAGAGAGGCCAATATGGGTGAGATATGCTCTCTCCTTCTAGTCCCTGTCAGTACTCTAGCTGCAGCATTTTGAATTAACTGAAGGCTTTTCAGGGAACTTTTAGGACAACCTGAAAAGGAAATTAGAGGTCATCCATGTCTTTATGTCTGTAAGACAATCCTGCAGTTTAGGTAATTGGTGTGTGTCCTCTGGCTTCATGGATAGATAAAGCTGGGTATTATCTGCGTAACAATGAAAATTTAAGCAATGCCGTCTAATAATACTGCCTAAGGGAAGCATGTATAAAGTGAATAAAATTGGTCCTAGCACAGAACCTTGTGGAACTCCATAATTAACCTTAGTCTGTGAAGAAGATTCCCCATTTACATGAACAAATTGTAATCTATTAGATAAATCAATCAATCAATCAATCAACATTTATTTATAAAGCGCTTTACAGCACCGACTGGTGTCCAAAGTGCTTAACATTAAAAACACAAATTTACAAAATAAAACACATATAAAATAAAATTTTAAAACAACACATAAAAAAGAACATAAAAATAACAGAACATGTCACCTCCCCACTAAGTGTTAAAAGCCAGTTTAAATAAATAAGTCTTTAACTTAGATTTAAAAAGTGCTAGTCAGGAATAGTACATAACTCAAGAGGTAGCTCATTCCACAGTCTGGGGCCAGCTACCGCGAAAGCATGATCACCCCAGCGTTTATATCTTGACCTTGGAACATCTAAGTAAAGCTGGCCAGACGCCCTTAACGTCCTACTGTAGGTGCGCAAAGTTAAAATTTCAGACAAGTAGGGAGGTGCAAGGCCATAAATAGCTTTAAAAACAAACATTAAAATTTTAAAATCAATTCTAAAACGAACTGGAAGCCAGTGGAGTGAGTATAGGATGGGCGCAATATGCTCACGTCTAGAAGTGTTTGTCAAAAGACGAGCAGCAGCATTCTGCACCAACTGGAGATGCACAAGAGATGACTGATTAATGCCCGCATAAAGTGCATTACAATAATCAAGTCTGGAGCTGATGAAAGCATGAATGGCCGTCTCAAGATCACGTCTACTGAGAAAGTGCTTTATTTTAGCCAAGAGGCGAAGTTGGAAAAAACTAGCTTTGACAACAGAATTTATCTGTTGATCGAACCTCAAACAGCTGTCAAATATCACTCCCAAATTCTTGACAGCTGGTTTTACATAGTTAGCCAAAGCACCAAAATTTGGTGTTACCACATTTGGTATGCCAGTGCGCTCAAACACCATGATCTCAGTTTTACCATCATTCAGGTAAAGGAAGTTTCGGGACAGCCACTGCTTTACATCACGAATACAATTAAATAATGATGACAAAGCATCACTCCCATTAGTCCTCACAGGCAGATAGATTTGCAGATCATCTGCATAACAATGAAAGGACAAATTGTGCTGGGTTATAATTGACCCCAATGGCAGAATGTACAAAGAAAATAGAATCGGCCCAAGGACAGATCCCTGCGGCACTCCACAGCACAGAGGAGCAGTTGATGAGGAAAGGTCCCCAATCATGACAGAAAAGCTCCTTTCAGCCAAATATGATCTAAACCACTTAAGTGCAGTACCATGAATGCCAATAAAATGTTCCAACCGGGAAACAAGTACTGTGTGATCCACAGTATCAAAGGCTGCTGTGAGGTCCAACAGAACCAGCACAGCAGGATTCCCTGCATCCACCGACAGAGTAATATCATTATGAACTTTTAAAAGTGCTGACTCAGTGCTGTGTCGTGATCTAAACCCAGACTGGAATTTTTCAAGGATGAGATTGCAGTGGTTTGAAACATAAATATGTTTCAAACCACTGCAGTGCAGTGCCTTTAATACCTATGGCATGCTCTAATCTCTGTAATAAAATTTTATGGTCAACAGTATCAAAAGCAGCACTGAGGTCTAACAGAACAAGCACAGAAATGAGTCCACTGTCTGAAGCCATAAGAAGATCATTTGTAACCTTCACTAATGCTGTTTCTGTACTATGATGAATTCTAAAACCTGACTGAAACTCTTCAAATAGACCATTCCTCTGCAGATGATCAGTTAGCTGTTTTACAACTACCCTTTCAAGAATTTTTGAGAGAAAAGGAAGGTTGGAGATTGGCCTATAATTAGCTAAGATAGCTGGGTCAAGTGATGGCTTTTTAAGTAATGGTTTAATTACTGCCACCTTAAAAGCCTGTGGTACATAGCCAACTAACAAAGATAGATTGATCATATTTAAGATTGAAGCATTAAATAATGGTAGGGCTTCCTTGAGCAGCCTGGTAGGAATGGGGTCTAAAAGACATGTTGATGGTTTGGATGAAGTAACTAATGAAAATAACTCAGAACAATCGGAGAGAAAGAGTCTAACCAAATACCGGCATCACTGAAAGCAGCCAAATATAACGATATGTCTTTGGGATGGTTATGAGTAATTTTTTCTCTAATAGTTAAAATTTTATTAGCAAAGAAAGTCATGAAGTCATTACTAGTTAAAGTTAAAGGAATACTCGGCTCAATAGAGCTCTGACTCTTTGTCAGCCTGGCTACAGTGCTGAAAAGAAACCTGGGGTTGTTCTTATTTTCTTCAATTAGGGATGAGTAGTAAGATGTCCTAGCTTTACGGAGGGCTTTTTTATAGAGCAACAGACTCTTTTTCCAGGCTAAGTGAAGATCTTCTAAATTAGTGAGACGCCATTTCCTCTCCAACTTACGGGTTATCTGCTTTAAGCTACGAGTTTGTGAGTTATACCACGGAGTCAGACACTTCTGATTTAAAGCTCTCTTTTTCAGAGGAGCTACAGCATCCAAAGTTGTCTTCAATGAGGATGTAAAACTATTGACGAGATACTCTATCTCCCTTACAGAGTTTAGGTAGCTACTCTGCACTGTGTTGGTATATGGCATTAGAGAACATAAAGAAGGAATCATATCCTTAAACCTAGTTACAGCGCTTTCTGAAAGACTTCTAGTGTAATGAAACTTATTCCCCACTGCTGGGTACTCCATCAGGGTAAATGTAAATGATATTAAAAAATGATCAGACAGAAGGGAGTTTTCAGGGAATACTGTTAAGTCTTCTATTTCCATACCATAAGTCAGAACAAGATCTAAGATATGATTAAAGTGGTGGGTGGACTCATTTACTTTTTGAGCAAAGCCAATAGACTCTAATAATAGATTAAATGCAGTGTTGAGGCTGTCATTCTCAGCATCTGTGTGGATGTTAAAATCGCCCACTATAATTATCTTATCTGAGCTAAGCACTAAATCAGACAAAAGGTCTGAAAATTCACAGAGAAACTAACAGTAACGACCAGGTGGACGATAGATAATAACAAATAAAACTGGTTTTTGGGACTTCCAATTTGGATGGACAAGACTAAGAGACAAGCTTTCAAATGAATTAAAGCTCTGTCTGGGTTTTTGATTAATTAATAAGCTGGAATGGAAGATTGCTGCTAATCCTCCGCCCCGGCCCGTGCTACGAGCATTCTGACAGTTAGTGAGACTCGGGGGTGTTGACTCATTTAAACTAACATATTCATCCTGCTGTAACCAAGTTTCTGTTAGGCAGAATAAATCAATACGTTGATCAATTATTATATCATTTACCAACAGGGACTTAGAAGAAAGAGACCTAATGTTTAATAGACCACATTTAACTGTTTTAGTCTGTGGTGCAATTGAAGGTGCTATATTATTTTTTCTTTTTGAATTTTTATGCTTAAATAGATTTTTGCTAGTTATTGGTGGTCTGGGAGCAGGCACCGTCTCTACGGGGATGGGGTAATAAGGGGATGGCAGGGGGAGAGAAGCTGCAGAGAGGTGTGTAAGACCACAGCTCTGCCTCCTGGTCCCAACGCTAGACAGTCACAGTTTGGAGGATCCCAAAAAATTGGCCAGATTTCTAGAAATGAGAGCTGCTCCCTCTAAAGTGGGATGGATGCCGTCTCTCCTAACAAGACCAGGTTTTCCCCAGAAGCTTTGC